>NW_020837979.1:19487592-19561675 GCF_003676395.1 Aethalodelphis obliquidens
AGAGAGAGAGAGAGAGAGAGAGAGAGAGAGAGAGAGAGAGAGATCTAGACAGGGAGACAGAGACAGAGATAGAGAGAGACAGAGGATTGGGAAGAGATCACCAATTGGGATGCTTTTCTTACATCTTGATATCTTCTACTATGGCACTCAGCTGAGTGCTTTGCACATAAGTAGTTGACAAATATCTGCTGATTAACAGACTGAGGTTTCCTGAACAAATATGTCCTTTCTCCAACTTTTATCAAAAGGCTTCTGGAACACAATAGGGCACCCGAGTGAATCTAGTATTTGGAGGTGAATACATGTGGGGGGCCCTTCAGTTAGGTATGCATATTTTGGTCTACCTCGTTATTTGATGTGGCTCAGTGAGCTTGAGATTCAGAATTATTGGGGCAGGGGCACATCACTTATCATGATGACAAATGTTAGTTCTGCTTTCAGTGTGAGGCAGACTAGCTGAGGCTGCCACATCTTTTGCTTGGCAAACTGCTATTGTAAAATCCTTGATCCTGATCCATCAAAAAAGGAACTATTTTAAGTTTCCATACAGTGTAAACTAAACCAACAGGTATTCACAATGTGTGCATGTACGTATAGAGTACGTATATATGTAAACAGGAGAGTGTTACTGAAAGCAGCTGTGCCATAGAAATAAACATTCCACAAACATTTGAAAGTCTCATATGAATATCTGATTAAACCAGGGTCAGTAAACAATGGCTCATGAGCCAGATTAGGCCTGCTATCCATTTTTGTATGGTTTACAGGCTAAGAATGATGTTTTTAAATAGTTGAAAAAAACCATGGGCCTACCAACATGCTACATTTCTGTCTAAAATCCTCTCCTTAATTATATCCTTAAATAGTAAAAAAGATAAGCAACCAGAGAAAAACAATCAAGACATGACATGAACCCAATAATCTAGCAACTGAATAATTAGTTACTGGATTATCAATGCTTTAAATTTTTCTAAGTTTAATAATAGGAGGAACAAACTTCTTATCCTCCAAATTCGTTACACTCTATGTCTGTGGTTTGGAATGTTAAATTATCCATTTAAAACAGAAAGTCAATTTATATTTCTCAGAAGCAATTATGACTTAATTGCCGTTATCAACCTAATAAATTACTAGGTGATTTCCACAAACTGGTTATACACTCAAATTTCATGTCTGATGAAAGAATAATTATATCAATATTCTGCAAATATGAAAAGGAAATTGGTTCATTGGCCACAAGGGAAATGCATACACCTTGAGTGTAAACTCATCTATCTTTTTCTGTCTATTTTTAAGCAGGCAAATTAAGATGGGAAAGAAAGAGTTTGTGTCTCACAGGAATAATGTGCAATATGTTAATTGCTTTTCAAGAAACAGCATGGCTTGAAAAATATTCTTTGTGCTAAATGAGGATATCATGTTCTCCCCTGAACTCTGTATTTTGATGTACATCTGTTGATGATAATTGAAATCATATAGAGTCTTTGTATGACACCGGAACACAGACACCTGAAAAGGGTTAACCCAACCAAGAAGATAATGGATGCCCATTGGAACAGAATAGAATGTTTATGAAGGCATGCCACGTCTCCTGTGGGGAAGTTGATGTGGCATCAGTCCGGAAGGCTGGGAAGACATTATGGGTGGATATTAGAGAGTCACTAAGATCAAAACAATGAGCATATTCACTTTTGTATCCATTGAACAAACACTTATTTTTTGCTCACCGTATGGATGAAAGTATTAATGAGAGAGACCTGGTCTCTGTCCTTCTAGTGCTCACATTTGTAGACACAGAACTGGAAACAGAATAATACACTTACTATTAATATACACAAAGTATAATAGTAACATAAAAGGAATAGTGGCTTAGTTATTGGGAGAATTAGGGACAGTTTCAAAAAATAAAGCACCTTGCTAAGAATGAATATAAATTTATTATGTTAAAAAAAAGGCAAGAGCTCATCAGGAGATCACCTGAGGCCAGATTAAAGGAATGCAGGCCCTGCACACACCCTGATCCTTATCAGCAACCCGGCCCTTGAACCATTGCTATAAAACTCCTCACCAGAGCTTCCCACGTGGCGCAGTGGTAGAGAGTCCGCCTGCCGATGCAGGGGACACGGGTTCGTGCCCCAGTCCAGGAAGATCCCACATGCCGCGGAGCAGCTGGGCCCGTGAGCCATGGCCGCTGAGCCTGCGCGTCCGGAGCCTGTGCTCCGTAACGGGGGAGGCCACAACAGTGAGAGGCCCGCGTACCGCAAAAAAAAAAAAAATAAGGCAAGAAGTTCAGACAGCGGAAATATCATGAGAGGGAATGTGTGAATGAAAAAGCAATCATACAACTGAAGAATAATACATAGTTAATTATGACAGAACTTAGAATGGAAAGTAAGAAAAAGAAGGATCTGAGATGAAAGAGGTAGTTAGGGTTCTACTGAAATGATCTGATGCCATGCTAAGAACTTTAAAGTTTATCCTGAAGATGGAATTTCACTGGTAAAAAAAAAAAAACATAATACCTGATTTCCATTTTGGAAAAGCTACACCAGCAGAGGTGATGGAATGTAGGGGGAAGTGAGGAAGTTATTTCAATGATTCAGCCACAATATGGGCCTGAATAAACCGTGGTCGTAAACACAAAGGTGAGAGAGCTGAGTCAAGAGTTGTAAAAGGAACTGAATTCACAGGATTTCAAGATTAACTGGAGAGGAAAGTGGAGAAGACTCTCAGTTTTCTGGATTGAATGACCACATCCATAAAAGTCATGCCTTTATCTAAAACAAGAACTACAAAAAGAAAGGTTAGGCTTGACAGAGGAAAAGCGCTAGATTTAGTTTGATAACATTTTAGATGTTTAGAAATAATCCCAATTAACATGTCATATATCCAGATGGACACAGGTCTGGACCTCCGGAGAGAAGTTGGGACCAGAGAAACAGATGTGCGGTACATGGGGTACCAACCATCAGGCCCTCTAAGCCCTTTGGTGAGAATCAAACAGGGTAAAGAATACAACTCTAGGGATAAACCTCATTTAGGTGGCTGGAAAGAGAAGCAAGCCCAGGAGATGGAGATGTAATGAATGGTCCAAGAGGCAAGAAAAAAAAAAAAGCAAAATAGAGTCATTCTTGAAACTTAAAGGATGTGACCTTGAGGAAGAAGCAGTTTAAGGAAAGAGATGCCTTAGCATGACAACAGTTACCTGGAAAGTTAAACCTCCACAAGTGACAGCTTTTTAAGGCAGATGGCTTGATGACTTGATGACTTTTATTTAAGTAAACCAAAATCCAAGATATATTGGTATATATTTATACCTAAGAGCTAAAGCACAGTGCAAGGTCAATGACACATTATTACTGTTGTCGGTGTTATCAACAATTTTGCACCATCAATACCCTTCCACCGTCCTGAATGTAAATAAGTTTCAACAGTAATTATAACCCTTTAACTAAACTGACTGACTCATTTTGCCTCCTCTGCTCTCCAGCAGATACTGTCACTCATTTCTTCTTTCTTCCATTCAACAAATGTTTCTTGAGGGCTTACTTTGTACCAGACTGTATTAAGCACCAAAAGTAAAGTTACCATCACTTTTTTTTAATGAGACACATTTTAAAAAAATATGAATTAAAACACATGAAACACATGGGCATTTGCTGCTTTTTACTGTTCATGAAAACTCCATGTGGAAAGTCATGGACTTCTTGAAAGACAGAAGTCCTGTTACTTCTGAGGAAACTGCCATCTAAGGAAGTGCAGCTCTGTTAGCCTTCTTGCCTCAATAAGTGCTATCCACCTGTGTTTGCAGTCCTAGCGGTTAGTATGCTCCTCTTGGTCTCAATTCATTTAGGCTCTTTCACTTTATCTATATTGCTATCTTCTTTACACCACTGAGACTCCTTCTTCTACCCGTTACCTCCCAATCTCCACCCGCTCCAGGATCCAGCAATATAAAAATGGCCCACCTCGCCTACCACTTATCTCTGTTCTGCACATGCAGCCTGTGTAAGGCCTGCGTTACACGTCAGCAGGTCTCAACTGCATGAGTTTAGACTAGTAACACTGTACGTGGTTTCGCGATAGTTATTTATCTCTTAGAGTCCTCTATTCTACTCTAGCCTGGCAGCAGTTAAGTGATAAGGAAATTAACCTTGGGAGGAGCTTCAAGGTGGCGGAAGAGTAAGATGTGGAGATCACCTTCCTCCCCACAGATACATCAGAAATACATCTACATGTGGAACAACTCCTACAGAACACCTACTGAACGCTGGCAGAAGACCTCAGACCTCCCCAAAAGCAAGAAACTCCCCACGTACCTGGGTAGGGCAAAAGAAAAAAGAATAAACAGAGACAAAAGGATAGGGATGGGACCTGCACCAGTGGGAGGGAGCTGTGAAGGAGGAAAGGTTTCCAAACACTAGGAAGCCACTTTGCAGGCGGAGACTGCGGGTGGCGGAGGGGGAAAGCTTCGGAGCCGCCCGCAGAGAGCACAGCAACAGGGGTGCGGAGGGCAAAGCGGAGAGATTCCCGCACAGAGGACCAGTGCCGACTGGCACTCACCAGCTTGAGAGGCTTGTCTGCCCACCTGCCTGGGCGGGCGGGGCTGGGAGCTGAGCCTTGGGCTTCGGTCAGAGCACAGGGAGAGGACTGGGGTTGGCGGCGTGAACACAGCCTGCAGGGGGTTAGTGCACCATGGCTAGCTGGCAGGGAGTCCGGGGAAAAGTCTGGAGCTGCCGAAGAGGCAAGAGACTTCTTCTACCTTCTTTGTTTCCTGGTGCGCGAGGAGAGGGGATTAAGAGCGCTGTTTAAAGGAGCTCCAGACACGGGCGCGAGCCGTGGCTAAAAGCGCGGACCTCAGAGACGGGCATGAGACGCTAAGGCTACTGCTGCCACCACCAAGAAGCCTGAGTGCGAGCAAAGGTCAATATCCACACACCCCCTTCCAGGGAGCCTGTGTAGCTCACCACGCCAGGGTCCCGGGATCCAGGGACAACTTCCCCGGGAGAACGCACGGCGCGCCTCAAGCTGGTGCAACGTAACGCTGGCCTCTGCCGCCGCAGGCTCGCCCTGCACTCCGTGCCCTCCCCTCCCCCTGGTCTGAGTGAGCCAGAGTCCCCAAAGCAGCTGCTACTTTAACCCCGTTCTGTCTGAGCGAAAAACAGACACCCTCCAGCGACCTACACGCAAAGCCGGGGCCAAATCCAAAGCTGAGCCGCTGGAGCTGTGAGAACAAAGAAGAGAAAGGGAAATCTCTCCCAGCAGCCTCAGGAGCAGCGGATTAAATCTCCACAATCAACTTGATGTACCCTGCATCTGTGGAATACCTGAATAGACAAGGAATCATCCCAAATGGAGGAGGTGGACTTTGAGAGCAAGATTTATTATTTTTCCCCTTTTCCTCTTTTTGTGAGTGTGTATGTGTATGCTTCTGTGTGAGATACTGACTGTATAGCTTTGCTTCCACCATTTGTCCTAGGGTTCTATCCGTCCGTTTTTTTTTTTGTTGTTTTTTCTTTAAAAAAAATTTTTTTTTCTTAATAATTATTTTTTATTTTAATAACTTTATTTTAATTTACTTTGTTTTATTTTATTTTTTCTTCTTTCTTTCTTTCTTTCCTTCATTCCCTCCTCCTTCCTCCCTCCCACCCTCCCTTCTTCCTTCCTTCCTTCCTTTCTTCCTTCCTTCCTTCCTTTCTTTCTTTCTTTCTTTCTTCCTTTCTTTCTTTCTTTCTTTCTTTCTTCTCCCTTTTAATCTGAGCCGTGTGGATGAAAGGCTCTTGGTGCTGCAGCCAGGAGTCAGTGCTGTGCCTCTGAGGTGGCAGAGCCAACTTCAGGACACTGGTCCACAAGAGACCTCCCAGCTCTGCATAATATCAAATGGCGAAAATCTCCCAGAGACCTCCATCTCAACACCAGCACCCAGCTTCACTCAACGACCAGCAAGCTAAGGTGCAGTACACCCTATGCCAATCAACTAGCAAGACAGGAACACAACCCCACCCATTAGCAGAGAGGCTGCCTAAAATCATAATAAGGCCACAGACACCCCAAAACACACCACCAGATGTGGACCTGCCCCCTAGAAAGACAAGATCCAGCCTCATCCACCAGAACACAGGCACTAGCCCCCTCCACCAGGAAGCCTACACAAACCACTTAACCAATTATAGCCACTGGGGAAAGACACCCAAAACAATGGGATGTAAGAACCTGCAGCCTGCAAAAAGGAGACCCCAAACACAGTAAGATAAGCAAAATGAGAAGACAGAAAAACAGCAGATGAAGGAGCAAGATAAAAACCCACCAGACCTAACAAATGAAGAGGAAATAGGCAGTCTACCTGAAAAATAATTCAGAATGATAGTAAAGATAGTAAAATCTTGGAAATAGAATAGACAAAATGCAAGAAACATTTAACAAGGAACTAAAAGAACTAAAGATGAAAAAAGCAACGATGAACAACACAATAAATGAAATTAAATATACTCTGGAGGGGATCAATAGCAGAATAACTGAGGCAGAAGAACGGATAAGTGACCTGGAAGATAAAATAGTGGAAATAACTACTGCAGAGCAGAATAAAGAAAAAAAGAATGAAAAGAACTGAGGACAGTCTCAGAGACCTCTGGAACAACATTAAATGCACCAATATTCGAATTATAGGGTTTCCAGAAGAAGAAGAGGAAAAGAAAGCGACTGAGAAGATATTTGAAGAGATTATAGTTGAAAACTTCCCTAATATGGGAGAGGAAATAATTAATCAAGTCCAGGAAGCACAGAGAGTCCCATACAAGATAAATCCAAGGAGAAATACGCCAAGACATATTAATCAAACTGTCAAAAATTAAATACAAAGAAAACATATTAAAAGCAGCAAGGGAGAAACAACAAATAACACACAAGGGAATCCCCATAAGGTTAACAGCTGATCTTTCAGCAGAAACTCTGCAAGCCAGAAGGGACTGGCAGGACATATTTAAAGTGATGAAGGAGAAAAACCTGTAACCAAGATTACCCTACCCAGCAAGGATCTCATTCAGATTGGATGGAGAAATTAAAACCTTTATGACAAGCAAAAGCTGAGAGAGTTCAGCACCACCAAACCAGCTTTACAACAAATGCTAAAGGAACTTCTCTAGGCAAGAAACACAAGAGAAGGAAAAGACCTACAATAACGAACCCAAAACAATTTAGAAAATGGGAATAGGAACATACATATTGATAATTACCTTAAAAGTAAATGGACTAAACGCTCCCACCAAAAGACACAGATTGGCTGAATGGGTACAAAAACAAGACCCATATATATGCTGTCTACAAGAGACCCACTTCAGACCTAGAGACACATACAGATTGAAAGTAAGGGGATGGAAAAAGCTATTCCATGCAAATGGAAACCAAAAGAAAGCTGGAGTAGCAATTCTCATATCAGACAAAATAGACTTTAAAATAAAGACTATTAGAAGAGACAAAGAAGGACACTACATAATGATCAAGGGGTCAATCCAAGAAGAAGATATAACAATTGTAAATATTTATGCACCCAACATAGGAGCACCTCAATACATAAGGCAAATACTAACAGCCATTAAAGGGGAAATTGACAGTAACACAATCATAGTAGGGGACTTTAACACCCCACTTTCACCAATGGACAGATCATCCAAAATGAAAATAAATAAGGAAACACAAGCTTTAAATGATACATTAAACAAGATGGAATTAATTGATATTTATAGGACATGCTATCCAAAAACAACAGAATACACATTTTTCTCAAGTGCTCATGGAACATGCTCCAGGACAGATCATATTTTGTGTCACAAATCAAGCCTTGGTAAATTTAAGAAAATTGAAATGTATCAAATATCTTTCCAACCACAACGCTATGAGACTAGATATCAATTACAGGAAAAGATCTGTAAAAAATACAAACACATGGAGGCTAAACAATACACTACTTAATAACAAAGTGATCCCTGAAGAAAACACAAAGGAAATAAAAAAAAATACCTAGAAACAAATGACAATGGAGACACAACGACCCAAAAGCTATGGGATGCAGCAAAAGAAGTTCTAAGAGGGAAGTTTATAGCAATACAATCCTATCTTAAGAAACAGAATACATCTCGAATAAACAACCTAACCTTGCACCTAAAGCAATTAGAGAAAGAACAAAAACACCCCATAGTTAGCAGAAGGAAAGAAATCATAAAGATCAGATCAGAAATAAATGAAAAAGAAATGAAGGAAACGATAGCAGAGATCAATAAAACTAAAAGCTCGTTCTTTAGAAGATAAATAAAATTGATAAACCATTAGCCAGACTCATCAAGAAAAAAAGGGAGAAGACTCCAATTAATAGAATTAGAAATGAAAATGGAGAAGTAACAACTGACACTGCAGAAATACAAAAGATCATGAGAGATCACTACAAGCAACTCTATGCCAATAAAATGGACAACCTGGAAGAAATGGACAAATTCTTAGAAATGCATAAGCTGCCAAGACTGAATCAGGAAGAAATAGAAAATATGAACAGACCAATCACAAGCACTGAAATTGAAACTGTGATTAAAAATCTTCCAACAAACAAAAGCCCAGGACCAGATGGCTTTACAGGCGAATTCTATCAAACTTTTAGAGAAGAGCTAACACCTATCCTTCTCAAACTCTTCCAAAATACAGCAGAGGGAGGAACATTCCCAAATTCATTCTACGAGGCCACCATCACCTTGATACCAAAACCAGACAAGGATGTCACCAAGAAAGAAAACTAAAGGCCAAAATCATTGATGAACACAGATACAAAAATCCTCAACAAAATACTAGCAAACAGAATCCAACAGCACATTAAAAGGATCATACACCATGATCAAGTGGGGTTTATTCCAGGAATGCAAGGATTCTTCAATATACGCAAAGCAATCAATGTGATAACACCATATTAACAAATTGAAGGAGAAAAACCATATGATCATCTCAATAGATGCAGAGAAAGCTTTCAACAAAATTCAACACCCATTTATGATCAAAACCCTGCAGAAAGTAGGCATAGAGGGAACTTTCCTCAACATAATAAAGGCCATATATGACAAATCCACAGCCAATATCGTCCTCAATGGTGAAACACTGAAAGCATTTCCACTAACATAAGGAACAAGACAAGGTTGCCCACTCTCACCACAGTTATTCAACATAGTTTTGGAAGTTATAGCCACAGCAATCAGAGAAGAAAAGGAAATAAAAGGAATCCAAATCGGAAAAGAAGAAGTAAAGCTGTCACTGTTTGCAGATGACATGATCCTATACATAGAGAACCCTAAAGATGCTACCAGAAAACTACTAGAGCTAATCAATGAATTTGGTAAAGTGGCAGGATACAAAATTAATGCACAGAAAACTCTGGCATTCCTATATACTAATGATGAAAAATCTGATAGTGAAATCAAGAAAACACTCCCATTTACCATTGCAACAAAAAGAATAAAATATCTAGGAATAAACCTACCTAAGGAGACAAAAGACCTGTATGCAGAAAATTATAAGACACTGATGAAAGAAATTAAAGATGATACAAATAGATGGAGAGATATACCATGTTCTTGGATTGGAAGAGTCAACATTGTGAAAATGACTCTACTACCCAAAGTAATATACAGATTCATTGCAATTCCTATCAAACTACCACTGGCATTTTTCACAGAACTAGAACAAAAAATTTCACAATTTGTATGGAAACACAGAAGACCCCGAATAGCCAAAGCAATGTTGAGAACGAAAAATGGAGCTGGAGGAATCAGGCTCCCTGACTTCAGACTATACTACAATGCTACAGTAATCAAGACAGTATGGTACTTGCACAAAAACAGAAAGATAGATCAATGGAACAGGATAGAAAGCCCAGAGATAAAACCAGGCACATATGGTCATCTTATCCTTGATAAAGGAGGCAGGAATGTACAGTGGAGAAAGGACAGCCTCTTCAATAAGTGGTGCTGGGAAAACTGGACAGGTACATGTAAAAGTATGAGATTAGATCACTCCGTAACACCATACACAAAAATAAGCTCAAAATGGATTAAAGACCTAAATGTAAGGCCAGAAACTATCAAACTCTTAGAGGAAAACATAGGCAGAACACTCTATAACATAAATCACAGCAAGATCCTTTTTGACCCACCTCCTAGTGAAATGGAAATAAAAACAAAAATAAACACATGGGACCTAATGAAAGTTCAAAGCTTTTGCACAGCAAAGGAAACCATAAACAAGCACAAAAGACAACCCTCAGAATGGGAGAAAATATTTGCAAATGAAGCAACTGACAAAGGATTAATCTCCAAACCTTACAAGAAGCCCATGCAGCTCAATAACAAAAAAACAAAAAACCCAATCCAAAAATGGGCAGAAGACCTAAATAGACATTTCTCCAAAGAAGATATACAGACTGCCAACAAACACATGAAAGAATGCTCAACATCATTAATCATTAGGGAAATGTAAATCAAAACTACAATGAGATATCACCTCACACCAGTCAGAACAGCCATCATCAAAAAATCTAGAAACAATAAATGCTGGAGAGAGTGTGGAGAAAATGGAACACTCTTGCACTGCTGGAGGGAATGTGAATTGGTACAGCCATTATGGAGAACAGTATGGAGATTCCTTAAAAAACTACAAATAGAAATACCATATGACCCAGCAATCCCATTACTGGACATATACCCTGAGAAAACCTTAATTCAAAAAGAGTCATGTACCAAAATGTTCATTGCAGCTCTATTTACAATAGACCAGAGATGGAAACAACCTAAGTGTCCATCATCGGATGAATGGATAAAGAAGAAGTGGCACATATATACAATGGAATATTACTCAGCCACAAAAAGAAACGAAATTGAGCTATTTGTAATGAGGTGGATGGACCTAGAGTCTGTCATACAGAGTGAAGTAAGTCAGAAAGAGAAAGACAAATATCATATGCTAACACATATATATGGAATTTAAGAAAAAAAAATGTCATGAAGAACCTATGGGTAAGACAGGAATAAAGACATAGACCTACTAGAGAATGGACTTGAGGATATGGGGAAGGGGAAGGGGAAGCTGAGACAAAGCGAGAGAGAGGCATGGACATATATACACTAACAAACGTAAGGTAGATAGCTAGTGGGAAGCAGCCGCATGCACAGGGATATCGACTCGGTGCTTTGTGACTGCCTGAAGGGGTGGGATAGGGAGGGTGGGAGGCAGGGAGACGCAAGAGGGAAGAGATATGGGAACATATGTATATGTATAACTGATTCACTTTGTTATAAAGCAGAAACTAACACACCATTGTAAAGCAGTTATACCCCAATAAAGATGTTAAAAAAAAAAAAAAAAGAAAACAAAAAACTACAAGTCAAACTACCATATGACCCAGCAATACCATTACTGGACATACACCCTGAGAAAACCTTAATTCAAAAAGAGTCATGTACCCAAATGTTCATTGCAGCTCTATTTACAATATCCCAAAGATGGAAACAACCTAAGTGTCCATCATCGGATGAATGAATAAAGAAGAAGTGGCACATATACACAATGGAATATTACTCAGCCATAAAAAGAAACGAAATTGAGCTATTTGTAATGAGGTGGATGGACCTAGAGTCTGTCATACAGAGTGAAGTAAGTCAGAAGGAGAAAGACAAATATTGTATGCTCACACATATATATGGAATTTAAGAAAAAGAAAATGTCATGAAGAACCTAGGGGTAAGACAGGAATAAAGACACAGACCTACTAGAGAATGGACTTGAGGATATGGGAAGGGGGAAGGGTAAGCTGTGACAAAGCGAGAGAGTGGCATGGACATATATACACTACCAAACGTAAGGTAGATAGCTAGTGGGAAGCAGGTGCATAGCACAGGGAGATCAGCTCGGTGCTTTGTCACCACCTAGAGGGGTGGGATAGGGAGGGTGGGAGGGAAGGAGATGCAAGAGCGAAGAGATATGGGAACATATGTATACGTATAATTGATTCACTTTGTTATAAAGCAGAAAGTAAGACACCATTGTAAACCAATTATACTCCAATAAAGATGTATATACATATATATTATACGATGATCCACTGGGAACAAACTTAAGTCTATTTAGTGTTGTATTTGTTTGTTTGTTTGTTTGTTTAACACCAAAATTGAGAATACGTGGGCATGGATTAGTCAAACTTAGATAAATGATTACTTTATTTAACCATCTAGTTTTAAGGACACAATTTTTCATGGTAATTACTGTGTGAAGTCAATATCTGGGGAGATTTTGTTGTAACTACAGCCCTCCATTAAATTAATAATTTTTTGAACTAGTCAAACTAGTCAATTTATGGGTGCTCTGATGTCACCCCTCTTATAAATCTGTAATTCTTTTTTCGCGGGCCTCTCACTCTTGTGGCCTCTCCCGTTGCGGAGCACAGGCTCCAGATGCACAGGCTCAGCAGCTATGGCTCACGGGCCCAGCCACTCCACGGCATGTGGGGTCTTCCAGGACCGGGGCACGAACCCGCGTCCCCTGCATCGGCAGGTGGACTCTCAAGCACTGCACCACCAGGGAAGCCCAAATCTGTAATTCTTAATGGAAATAATTTGGGAGAGATTCTCTACTGTTTGTCTGGGCGTGTGTGTGTGTGTGTGTGTGTGTGTGTGTGTGTGTATGTATAAAATAAGGTTGCCTTTAATCATTTAAAAATAAAGAGTTTGTGTGCCTGGGAGAGACAGAGAGAGATGACAAATGACACAGCAAATGGAGAAAAATACTAAGCATAGGTAAATCTAGGTAAAGAATATGTGGTATTCTTTATTTTTATATTTGCAACGTGTCTGCAAACAGAGTTTTAAATTTTTTCAAGCAAAATATTTTTCTAAATTAAGGAATATTAGTGAGAGAAAGCTTGGGAAATGAGAAATACAGGGGAAAAATACTCATAGTCACTGCTACCTAAAGAAAATATCTGGGAGATATTCAGGTTTTTTTGGGTATTTTCACTACAAATTTGGTTTTTCATATCTCCTTACTGCATAAATAAGATCTTAGGTGCTAGAATGTTACTATTAAGTCTGCCTTTGCCTTGTGTCACTTCAGGTTCATTTTCTGCTCCATATTTTAAAAGTGAATCTGGTATGTAGGCTTGAGAGAATCTGGAAATAAAAACAGCCTGCATCCACATGCCAAAGGGCTGCTACACTCTGCGGGGTCAGTGACAGATAAAGTACATTATCTTTTCCAACCTTAGAGATCTTCTCCTCCTTCAGATATCCCCAAATGTCATCTTCAAATCTGTGACAGGTCTTTGTAAAAAAAAAAAAAATTGTTCTGCAGAAAACTTTTTTTCTGATTGGTGATGTTTTTGTGCTTAAAGACTGTGCCAAGCCCTCAGTGATCAGAATAAGCTGAAGAAGCATTATGGAAGATGCTATTAAGTTATTTTCAAACAGAGAGATGCACATATATGTTTCTAGTGCTTTCAGAGGAGCAACCGAAGCAGGGACCTGGGAAACAAGCAGTGTCGGCTCCAGAATTTCCTCCTAGGACAGTTTTAGGAGAGGGAAACTGGTTGGGAGTAAGACAGGACCTGCCTGGAGGCTGCATTTGCACAGTGAGCATATTCTTCTACTTAGATTGTGTGATTATTGGGGTATCTTTAGGGAGTTGACGGAGATGGTAATGATAACACCTCCCACCCCATTCTTCGCCAATACAGCTGAAATCAAAAGACTTGTATTCCTCCTTTGGTTATGAGAATAATTACTTGTGTTGAGTTTGAGCAAAATGTTTGATCTCTCTGGAAATCACTTCTTACATTTATAAATTGGCTTATATGGACTAGACCGGAACAAAGGGACTTTTAGTACTATTAATCTTTGATTTTCTGAATTAGAAATCCCTGTATTAGAAATTTCTATATTAGAAGTTCTCTCTGACCTGTAAGTTTATATTCTAGTCTGGGAAATATAGGTCCATCCTCAGTCTAGAACATGGGGAAGTCTTACTCCTCTCCACAACTGAGAATCCTGGAAAATTTCAAGAGAATATTAGTGATAGAAAAGCTGAGCATTAATCAAAGGTAGGATTCAACACTGTCTTTTCACACTGCTTTATTTTTCCCTAGTTTTCGTATTACATCTTTAAAACAAGTGGCGTGTCTTGCTAATTAATTGTGCTGAAAAGATATCATGTTGTAAAAGAACACGTTAGAAAAGTGGTAAATTCGTTTACACTGTGGTCCCTGGGGAGAGAAGGAACCATCATTTCATCCTCTCTCCCCACCCCTTTCTCTCAGTCGCCCCTCTTCCTTCCAGGTGTACTATGAGCATCTCAGAGACGCCCAGACCTGAAGAAATCGGACGCTTAATGTGAAGCGAAAGGTGGCTTTCACTACATCAGAAGCCAGTAAAGCAAAGAGAATTTCCAAATAAACACAATGAGAAAACTTACACGCTCAGTGTTAGCGCGGGACGTACAAGTTCTCACTTTAAGACTCATCCTTCAGCCAGGTGGTTATTTAATCTCTGCTTGGGTTTTTCCCCTGTGATGCAGAATTGGCCACCTTTCAAGATTGCTTATGCTTTGGCAACATGGATGCAACTAGAGATGATCATACTAAGTGAAGTCAGAAAGAGAAAGACAAATGTCATATGATATCACTTATATGTGGAATCTAAAATATGACACAAATGAACTTATCTATGAAACAGAAACAGACTCACTGATATAGACCTAAAGGATGGACTTGTGGTTGCCAAGGGGGAAGGGGGTGGGGGAGGGACGGACTGGGAGGTTGGGGTTAGCAGACACAACTATTGCATATAGAATGGAGAAACAATAAGGTCCTACTGTAGAGCACAGGGAACTATATACTATATCCTATGATAAACCATAATAGAAAAGAATATAAAAAGAACATATATATATACACACATATATATATATCTGAATGAATTTGCTGTACAGCAGAAATTAACACAACACTATTAAACAACTATACATCAATAAAAAATACTAATAATTTTTTTTTTTTTTTAAAGATTGCTTGGGCTTCCCTGGTGGCACAGTTGTTGGGAGTCCACCTGCCGATACAAGGGACATGGGTTTGTGCCCCGGTCCGGGAAGATCTCACATGCTGTGGAGCGGCTGGGCCCGTGAGCCATGGTCGCTGAGCCTGCGCGTCCGGAGCCTGTGCTCCGCAACGGGAGAGGCCACAACAGTGAGAGGCCCGCGTACCGTACCGCAAAAAAAAAAAAAAAAAGATTGTTTATGCTCTGGTCAAACCTTCTTTGGAGGCTGTTGTGCATGATGGTGTAGATATGGCCGCAGAAGAGTGAATGGTATTACTGTATCTATAACTACTGTCAAGTGACATTAACAACTTTTCGATCAGGTACTGATCCCTAAGACTTTTCTAGGAAACAGCTTTAACACTAACTTTGGGTAGAAGATGTCTGGCTGACATTTCTGTTAAGAGAGGTAGAAGAAAAAGGTAATAACTAGCCTACCATGGATTAGGCACCTATGAATGTTCATCCCATAAAATTACTATCACAATCTTGAGGAGTCAACATTATTACCCCATTTTATAGATTCAGAAGCAGAGGCATAGAAGGAAGAGTTCTGTGGCTGGATTCAGACACGAGCTTGTTTTGTTTGCCCTACACCATGATGTCATATTGTCCACCAGCGTGACTAGCGTAACCAGGAGGACGAACACGGGACTAATGCCCTCAGTTACATCAGCTGCCTGCAATTTTTTCTGCCACACGTGCATCCATGGGTAACCATTTCCCTACCGCCTTAGCTCAATGAATGTGTGGAATAAGAACAAAACAGGGTATCAGAGAACATTTGGAGAAATGAACAATGGGACTCAATAGGTTGTAGTAAAGTTTCCCGAACATGCTGCTGGAGAAGTTCGGGAAGTATGTTAAGGAATTTGTTTGATGAGAAATCCAAATGAGTGTTTTAGGAAGAGCTGTGTGTGTGTGAGTGTGTAGTTCACCACAGAATCAAACTAAATCTTAAAAATGAGTACCAAGTACATCCTCATTACTGTACCATAGGAAACACACAAGAAGGGGAAGGTATAATTCTGGAGGGCTAAGTACAGACAAGCACTCTAACACAAGAAATCATAAAAAAATAAGACCAAGGAGGTGAGCATTTTAAAGAAATCACACGTTTCACCACTAAACAGTTCACTAGATAAAAGGACTTGTTTGGTTCCCAAATTTTATAGTATGGCTAATAAATAAATGATCATCAAAATCATATTTGCCATCACATATTTAGACAGTTTAGAATATGATAATCAATTATGTCAATATTCACTGTTAGATTTAGTACTAATTATTTGAAATAAAGGTGAACGCAGATCCACAGAATCAGTCAATATTCTTAAAGGAGAAAAATATTATCTTGGGGAAAATATAGGTTCTTACATTTTCCCTTGTGAAAAGAAATAGAACTTGATTGGAAATATAATACTTTTGATTAAAGACATCAGGGAGGCAAATAAATGAGGATTTGAACCACAATTTTCAAGAAGGATATTTCAAATATCATTCTGCTATTTTGCGCAATGACGTTTTGTAGCTCCATGTTTGCTAATTGAAATGTAGAAGAGAAATTAAATTGTCTTGGGATATTTCCTTGGTGTAATTATAATAAGACATGACAGAAAAGTAAATGATGCTATCAGGAAATACTCCTAGGCTTATAACACCTTATAAAGCTAAAGTTTCTGGGAAGCAAGAAGACATGGGAGGCATCAATGTTCCAGAATAAGATTTCTCAGCAATAAATGATGATACTGGATAAATGGGTCCCTGCTTCCTGGCTCGGGAAGAATACCTTGTCCCAGATGTTGGCTGACTGTCTCACACTCAGCCAGTAGAACCCCTCAAAACTCCACCCTGCCTTGAGCATCTCTTGCTATGAACTCATTTGCATCTGTATCCATCTTTACCACCTTCCCAGGGCTACGAACTTTTCCAAAAGGGATTAATGCAACATCCACTGTATAACATTAGTTTACAAAAGCTGTCATAAGCAGATTAACAGTTCTCTGAAGGCAGGCTACACCCTCTCCATATTTACATCCCCTGAGTTTGGCTGCATAGCATGTATTTAGGTTGTGCTATGTTTACAGTTAGACAGAAACCCACTGGAGTATGGTTTAATGTTCTATTTGGCCACCAGATGTCAGTGTGTGATAAAGAATGCTAAAACACCACCGAATGTTTCTAGCTAGGAAGGATTAAAAGTACATTTTGGTGAGTTTAATTTGTCAGAGTAAAAAAGGGCAGATCTATTCAGAGAAGATATGAGAATTGCTGGACCCTACTAACCCTGTTATTACTATTACGTCCTACCACATGGGAAAATGTCTCCACTTTTTTAAAGTGTGTGTAAAAGTTTGTTGTTTTTTAAAAGTAAAATAAACATTAGCAAGCACACACTAATTGGAGCTCGATTAAACATAAATAGCTTAAACTAAATTAGAAAAATCCTAGATATTGTAGAATTTGGAATAAAATGTTCAAAATATATATCTATAAATTACCAGGCATTTCATAATTATATTGGGAGGAATGTAAGTTAAGTAAATTAAGAGCCAGAAAAAAGAAATCAATGCAAGAAAGTTATATTACATAAAAAAACAAATATCCCACAAAAGACTGAAAATTCTCAAGACTTCACAACTGGACCTGTAAAAATGTTTGGTTTTTTTACATAGTTAAAGCTTACTATACAAAGCATTAACTCTTTCAATAAATGAAAATAAGAAGTACAGTCCTCAAGGTCTGTTGATTCTACTCCTTCAATGTGGTTCAGATCCATCCACTTCTTCCCATTCCTGTTCTCACAATGTCCTCAGACATTCATAACCTCTCGCCCTAATCACTCTCGCTGCACTGCAGCCTTGCCCTTTTCCAATCCATTCTCCACTCTGCAGCCAAAGAGATATTTAAAAACACAAATCTGACCATGCATACATTCCCCTGCTTAGATCACCAGCAACTCCCTAATGCCTTCAGGTTGAAGCCCAGCCCCTTTCAAGGCCTACAAGCCTCTAAAAGCTTCCTCCAGCTCACCGACTTAGCCAGATTTCTCCCTGGGCTCCAGAACCAAATAGCTTACGTTTCCTCTACCCACCACACCTCTGCATGCAAGGATGTTCTTTCTGTCTGAGAAACAGTCTCATTCACACTCATCATGTTAATTCCTACTCATGCACCACGTCCTCCAGGAATTCTCTGATTTCACCCTCCCTCATCTCACCCCTGCCACACACACACAGAAGGTTAGGTGCATACTATGTATATAGGTGCATGCCACAGCATTTAAGCACTGCAGTAACTATACCTGTTCAGTAAGCATTTCTCCTTTACACCTTTATGAATGATCTTAGCTCTCCTGTGCCTAGACCTTATTCCAAGGCTTAGAGATGTTATCTCCGTAACTTAAGGTCACACATCCTTTGTTACTTACAGGGCTTTAAGTAGTAGCCAGACATTTGAATCCAAGTTCTGGGCTCTTCCCAATGTCCTAGGCTACTTCTAAAAGCCAATTAAGTGGGAACCGCTTCGTAGGAATATAGCAGAGAGCATTATTAAGGAGTACTAATACATGTATTAAAGAATAACAGACATAATAACTGTACAGATATTAAGCCTTCAGAAATATTGGCATGAACTCAGACAGGCAGAAGATTGCTGAGCTTGCCTGCTCCATCTTTTTAGCACCTGAATTAGAAATCTTAAATTGCTTTTCAAAAGTTAAACGGTCCTGCTTACTGGCTTTTATTTGTATGCATTTGTCCCTCCACTTTGCTAATTGCTTTAGAACATGAGCTACATCTTGCATTTTCCTTACCAGTGTGTTTACAGTATTTTGATGGGGCCCTCTCCTCTCCTCTCTCCACCCTCACTCTAATGTAAACAAATACATAGAAAACTTATGATCTTCTTAACCCAATATGGGGGTTACCAGATGTCTGCAGTCAGAATAACTTTACAGAACATCAGAGAAGGAGATGAGGCCTGGGGTGAGCCTCTCTGATCCATAACTATGTTGATTTCCACAGCCAAAGGGAGGGTTAGAACTGGGAAAGGGCTGAATAAGAGGCTCTGTGAAATGTACTTCTCCAAGGAGACCTTCCTCCTTGCCTGATGTTGTAGAGACCATGAAGCAATAAAACCCTTTAAGAATCCCTGAGCCAGCCAGAATTCTGGTTCATGGCTCCTTAAGGGACTAGCGCTTCCCCAGGAGCATCTATCTGGGCCTGGTAACAAGAATAAGAAATAATTATTTCCTATTCAAAAATATGAAGAGTGATATTTGGAGAAGGGGGTCAACAGAAAAACTCTACTTCAGATTCCTTCAGCATAGATCTCTGAGGTCATGTATTGGGGCCTGTGACCTAAGTGATCTACATAGCCCTCCAGCTCTCCACTGGAGCTATATGCCAACCCTGGATCCCAAACCCTAGTCCAGGGTTGTTATTACTCTCAGGTACCCAGAAACCTCTTTTCATGTCCCAGCAATGAGCTGGGGTCCTGCTGTGAAGTGATTGCTGTCACCTGGACTCCTGTTCCTTCACCTCTTTCTTTGGACTAAATCTCCTAGAATCTGAGTGCACCCGCTGAGGACAGCACACAGTTGGAATAACCCTATAGGGAGTAAACACTGGAGCACGAAGCTGCTTCCTGGGGTGTGACAATTCTCTCCCACTGTAGTTAGGCTCAATCCCTTAACATTGTCAGATTATAGATCCTTGCCGTCCTCATCCACCTGTGATACAGATGTCTCATCATTCCTCATACTCACACTCCAACATTTCCACCCACTGAACGCCAGATCAGTGAGAGAATTAGCACTGGATCAAGAAATGAAAATGTATTTTAAAAGAAGGAGAAAAAAGGAAGAAAACCTAAAAGGTAGAGGGGAGGTATGAAAAATTAGGCAGAAATAAACATGGCAACTTACACAGGGTTGGTATGTCATGGTGACATTTCAGCTCAATGTGGTTGAGACCAGGCTGTCCTACTTCTCGAGCACAGATATTTAAATCTTGCAGGTGAGAAGTAATACAGTGAAAGAGAAAGTATAGTTAATACTATTCAATGCCACCCTCTTTCCAAAGGTGAAGCAGTCAAAAACTAGAAAATAAGAGCACAAAGATTTCATGAGTGAACGTTCCCTAGAGACCCTCAGACATAGTATCACAGAGGAAGGGCAGGAGTAGAGGGTAGATGACAAGGCTGAAAGAGGTAAGAGCTAGTCAGAGGCCAAGTAGATTAGAATCTACTTCTTAACTGTAAGGAAAACAAAGAGTGAAATATGAGAAGATGGTAAGTATGGTAGTCTTAACATTTTGTTTCATTTTCTTTTTAGGTTGTAGAATACAAATACATTTTTTCTATAGGCTGAGGGAACCAAACAAGTGGAGTAAGAGAAATTAAATGTAAAAGCAAAAGAGAATTATTAGTCAAGCCAATTCCCAGGGAAATGGGAAAAGAAAGAAGCAAAACCACAAGTAGAATGCTTAAGATTAGAGGACTTCGAGATTAAGGTTAGAGGAATTGTCTGATTTAAAAGAAAATAATAACTGTAAAAGCAAAATAGCTATCAATTATGAAGACTGGACCGTGAATGGTGTCAATTTCCATTTTTCTAAAGTATCTTCATCTACAAAAGAAAGCTTCAAAAAACAAGGCACGGCATCCTCTCTTTTCTTTAAAATAATAACGAGATTCTTTAGGAATAACTTTTCATCTTCCTTTCTCCCACTCTTGGAGGTTTTCTAGCAGTCAAAATTGACATGATAACATGATTTACTTCTGAGCAGTCACCACATTTTTCTAAATTCTTTTCAGTATCCCTTAGTAGATAGCTTCACTAGATAAAATTACCTATCTCAAGTTGCCACATTTTAAACAGAGGTTGATTTTTCCGTTGATTAGCAATCATTTTACTTTTTGCTGTTATATCATTAGAGACTCTCTTGACAGTTTCAAGTTGTTAAAATACTGGGGTTTTTCTTTCAGTCTTTTACTTTATAAATCACTACATCAACCCTTCATGTAGGTAGGATAATAATGCCAGAAAATAGGTCACCGAGCATTGAGCCATAATTGTAACTATATAGTTATACAACTATAACTAGGTAGAAATCAATCCTATAATTTTAGACAAATGAATGCAAAAATACTAATTTTTGCCTTGTTCTTAATCAACTGAGAAACTCGAAGCCACTTCTGCATCCTACCTCCCAGAAAAACTGTGTTTAACACAATGATGACTATTATTATGAAATGGTCTGGACTTCAAATTCAACATTAGGGGATGACTGAAAATATATTTTGTATTTGTACGGTTCTTTTCACTTCAGAATCTCAAAGTTGCTTGACTTTTTCAAATCCCTATTACATTGGCAAGTCACCAAACCAAGCACCGGTAAGGGATATTACCAGAAAAGTAAATCACAGGAAGTGTCAGTGAGTTTCCCACCCAATGTAATATCAATTTGTTTAATATCTGAGAATAGCATTTAGGATTTAAGACAAATGCCTGTGAATTCTAAATCAACTTCAAGTCAATACGCCTGGGAAATAAAAAATACCGAGGTATTCATTATGCAAATATAGAACAGAAATGTATAATTCTGTTACAAAGAGAAATGGAACATTATTTTAGTGAGAGATTTTCAAATATCATTAAGGACTGTCTAGGTTTGCTGGTGTCAGAAATGATAAAAAACCTACAACTGGTTAATTACATTATATCTTTAAATAATAATATTTTACTAGCATTACTACTTTTGAGAAAGTACTGAAATCAATTTCATTTACTAAATAACTGTTTTTAGAGAACCACACCAAATGGAATTACTATCTATGAATTGCTAATTGAGACAGCTCCACATGTTGATTTCTGTCAACATCTCAGAAATACAATTTTAAACATTAGATAATGTTGCATGCAACTTCCATAGTTTGAGAACTAATATACATTTAATAATACAATATTACTTGGTTAATATACTAAGCTAATATAATACACAATTAGTTAACATATAAGATACTGAGTTAATATAAGTAATAAACATCACTTAGTTAATATTTACAATGACACATAGCAACAGATAAAGTTAATAAAATATAATTAGTGACTTAGTTAATATGCCACTTTTTTTATAAAAAAAAATCTTTGACTATTGCATTCATATGTTAACCTCCCAAAGCCTATTTGTCCATAATGAGAAGATACCAACCTATTAGAACAGTTGGAAAGTACTCCAACATCCTTTACTAGTAGACTTTTCCCACATGGCCTAAGTTTTATTTTCTGAATCCAAAGCCATAATAACCCAAATGATGCCTCAATTGTTAAATTCACTGCAGGTAAAAGCTCCTTTTAATGAAAATGGTTGAGATACAATGAAAATGGCTGAGATACAAAGAGAATGGGAAGCTGCAGTCACCACGCTCTCGGGCAGAAGGCGGCAGCAGGTGAAGAGTCTGGACATTCCTTCAAGAGAGTCCTCTGTATGCTGCATATCTACTCTATTACCAGGTTCTCACTTAGGCTTTATTGTTTACTTTTTGATTATAAAATAAACTATGATTATAAAAGTGTAATTGTGTCAAAATCTAAATATTCTTTAATTTTAAAAAGCACCATCTCAGAGCTTCCCTGGTGGTGCAGTGGTTGAGAGTCCGCCTGCCGATGCAGGGGACACGGATTCGTGCCCCAGTCTGGGAAGATCCCACATGCCACGGAGCGGCTGGGCCCGTGAGCCATGGCCGCTGAGCTTGCGTGTCCAGAGCCTGTGCTCCGCGATGGGAGAGGCCACAACAGTGAGAGGCCCGCGTACCGCAAAAAAAAAAAAAAAAAAAGAAAGTATCATTTCATAAAATAATTTTGTAGTTAATGTTATAATTTTCTATTCTGTTTAACTGATGAGACAATTTTATTCTAATGCACTCAGTAAAAATTAAGTGGCATTGTAATGTGTTAATATCTGAGTGTATGACCTGCTCATTTTTGTTTTTTTAAATTATGGGCTCATTCATTCTTAACCCAGAAAAAATAAAAGGAAAAAAAAATTATCATCACTCTGTCAAGTTCCAAAAAAACCCTCCTAGAATTTTTATACAGATTGTCTGAATATTAAAAAACTGATAGGGTCAATAGTTTTTCCTACCTGGGATCATGACATCATTTACCAAAAAGTACAACTTACCCCTCAGTAAAGTAATATAATTTTCTATCTTAGATCCTCTACATTTGTATCAGGATTATTTCTAACATAATAAAGAAATAAAATTAAGTAGTGAAATAAAGCCAACAAATTATTTTTATTGTTTACTTTGTGAACAGGATCTCTTTTCTATTATTCTATTTTTTTTTTACATTATGGAAATCTAGTAACTTCTATATCTTTATTTTAAAATCAATAACCTCACTGAAGTATCTTATTAGTTCCAACGAATTTTCTGTTGTCTCCTAAAACTTTGTGAATACACTACATGTTAAGGCCTAATTTCTGTGGTAAATACTTGAAATTTATTGTATTTAATCCTTATTTTAGAAACTTTGGAAATAATATATATATGGTCTGAGTTCAATATATGTATTTTTTTTTGACTAACTGAAAAAATAAAAGAAAGAAGAGAGATGCCTGTGAAAACTGGAAAGAATTATCTGTGTATAAAGTGTTATAATTATCCTTCCTTTATATCATCCATCTCCATACCTTTAACAATCATTTGCTCCTGGTTCTGTTTTCTAGCAGGCAGCCAGTCATCTCCTGCCAAAAATTCATGTCAACATATCCAAAAGCAAACTCATCATCTTTCTCCACAGCTGTTAAGTAACCAATTCTTCTCCTATGAATTCCTGTTACATTGTATTTTATCACTTAAAGGGTTTCAGTACATTTCTGCATCCTTCATCTCCTCTAAGGGAAAATATAACTCTTAAAAGCAGATACTAATTATTTATAAATGTTTTTAGCTCACAACACATGTAGGCTCTCACTGAACATGGGATGAACTCAACTGAATTCCACCTTCTCACAGGTGGGCTGTATCCTGGCCCAGGGGCAGTGAGAGCTGTCATCCCGGGCTGTTGATGACATGCGTCCTTCCCATTCATTCGGTTGCCATACTATGGCACAGTGAGCCATCCTTCTACTGCTTCCCTCATTGGGACACACCTCTAGAAATAGTAGGTTCAGAATGTGGGTCATTCACGGGACTAGCAGAGGTGCCACCCAGAGGGGCTGATGCGAGGAAGACCAGGATCCCGGATGGGATGAGAGGGCAGTGGAGTCTGCTCACCACTGATTGAAAATGAAGAAATTGAGAGCAGTTCTTCACCCAAACACAACATCGAGGCAATCCACATCTACAATGCCTATGACATTTGCCTCTTTAATAATAAAGATCATCCTGCAAATGATAAACTGTCCCTAAAATAGCCTGTGGTGTAGGAAAGTTACAGTGTTCAAGGTTTCTACCTGCAAGGGATCAGGTCCTCTTTAACACAGTTGTTAGTTCCCTTAAAGACCAGTAAACTAGGTTCTACCAAGATGTCGGATTCCTAGTAACAGTCATACATCAGGTAGTTTAACTTACTATCAAAAGCCTCAAGAGAGGTAAATCAATGTATATTATGTTGGCGGCCCTTCATCCCAAAACATTTTTTTCAGTGAAAACACACGGCCTTCTGGGTATATCACCCAGATGCTTACGTCAAATTCGTTCAGAGCCGCAGCCAGCTCCCCGATGCCTGTGTGGCCTTTGGCTTCGTCGGTGGGCGAGGTAGCTTGAGCAGCATTGGAGATGCCGGCAATGGCCTCCTGCACTTGTTTGAACACGTAATCTCGGTTGGCTCTGGTGGCGGCAACATCTGGGTGGCGGAGAAAGGCTTGGGAGGCTGTGTACAGCATCGTGGCGTTCTTCTTTAGAGCCCCTCGGGCGGCTGCCATCTCATCCCGACAATGAGGGTCCTTCAGCTCCTGTGTGTGCAAAACACAAACCCGTCACTCCCATGAAGCTTGCCATGGAAGTGTCTGTAATAGAGCTTAAAGTCACAGACATCTAGGACCACTGAATTTTAGAAACCATCTCCTCTCTCTTCTCTCTAGTTGCCAAGACTTTGCACGTACTGTTCTTTCTATGTGAAATATCTGAGCATCCCTCTTCCACCCTATCCTTTCCCCTGATGGGGCCCATCCTCTGAGAACCTACTCTCCATACAACTCTCTAAGCTACATCCCCTTCTATCTGCTCCCACAAGACCCTCTTCCCTCCTATCATTAATACTCCTCAATGCTTTATTGTATTTACTTATTTAAGTATATGTCTTTCTCCTAAACTCTATGTCTAATGAGAGCAGAGAGCCCTAGCTATCTTGCTCAGTGGTTCTTTAGGCAACAGCACAGTATCTGGCCCATGAAATGCATTCAATAAATATTGCTGCAAGAATGTCAAAACTGAGCCACCAACAAGGTAAGTGGCTTGAATGGATCAGAGTTAGTCATCAGCAGACGGAAAACCCAAACTTCAGTTTTCTGATACTGTGCCTGACTCCACATTCAATTACAATCGCAAACATGGGAAATCGAACTCCTCTGATTTTGCTCAGTGCATCACTGTCGCTTCATTATCATTTTCAGCACAGGGTTTGTTTTTTTTAAAACTACTTTTGATGGCGGATCACTCATTTGAGTTTAGGGAATAATAAAAAAAATAGATCAAAGATGATTTGCTTTCTTAGTTTGGGATGTCAAAATAGTACCACTGGAGAGTCTCTTTATTTTCAGCTTTAAAGGGTATTGTTAAGAAAAGGTTCACAGCATTTTTGGAAATGTTAAAGGCAGTACTGTTCTCTGAGGACCATGTAGGACTGCCAGCTGAGTACCTCTAGGAGAAAATTTCTCTAGCTTCAAAATCTATCATTAGAGGGTATTTGAACCACTGGGGTTCTCTTCCTATTTGTTCACTTGGTACATGATAGATGGATGACCTGGAAACAGTGAATTACATCTCTTCCATGGGTCAAAATAATTCTGAGACAAGCACATTATATTTGATATCTAAGATTGTCAAGACAAACGGACATTAAGTAGTAAATAACTAACTGAGCCATCTATCCCCCTTTGCTTAAGCACTAACAGATCTATGCCAGCCAACACAATTTCTAAATTGGGATGACTTATTTTTAGCCCTAAAGATCAACACAGATAAATGGGGAACCAACATGTGAGGGTATCCTCTACACTGGTCAATAATCTAGGTGGTGCAGGTAGAAGTTTCCTCCCAACTAGTCATGAAGGGTCTTATTAACCTCCAGAACACCTGGTCCAGAAACCTTAGACTCCATTCTGGGATATATCTATACTAAAAAAAAAAAATCTAAATATGAAAGTGAGAAATAGGGGGTGGGAAATTCTTTCCATAAAGATATTTTTAGAAACATTTTTAATCACATGAATAAAACCTGTAAACAATGTAAATGCTGATTTATGAAGAATTGGTTAAGTAGACTACTGAAGTTTTCATTTGATGGACTCTTTATGTGGATATTAAAAGAAGTTTCTATAAAAATAATAAAATGGGTAATATTTATAAGATAAATAAAGAAGAACATTTTACACCTATTTGTATGCACGGTATGATTGTAAATATGTTACAATATGAAGATCAACAACTGAAAAGTAATATACCAAAATATTAGCACGACCCTTCTGCGGCTGGTAGAGTGTTATACAATTTTTTTTCTTCTTTTAATTCTACTTTTTTTCCTACATTTTCTTGAAAGAGTGTGAAATAGCAATTAGTTAAAACAAGGTTTATGAGATAAAAATAAATTATATTTATGGGCATTCTCAGATGAATATCTCATATATTACTGTGGATTTTAATACCAGCTGCATGCTGATGACTTGTTTCCATCTCCAACCCACATCTCTCTCCTTTTGACATTTCTACATGGATTTTACAAGCATCTCAAAATCAGTGCATCTAAGTATGAAATCTTGATCTCGAACCCTCACTGGTCCCTTTCCAGTCTTCACCCATTCAGTAAATTCCTCACCATCTATCCATTTGCTCAAACAGAACCTCAGATGTGAACCGGTTGCTGTCACTCCCTAAACTCCCACAGCCAATTGCACAGCAGGTCCTGAGTGTTCTATTTTCAAAATAAACGTGGACTCCTTATGCTTTTCTCCACCGGTACTGCTGCCAAGATATTTGAGACCACCACTGAAGCAGAAAAGACACAGCCGGGCCCCAGGACAGCCTCCTCATGTACAGGCATGAGTCAGAAGGCAAAGCTACCTCCTTGCTTTGCCCTTACTGAGGCCATGATGCATGGAGGAATGGCATCTAAAACAGAAACTTTGTAGCATCTGAGCAAGAAATTCTGACCATGAAAAACCATGGAGCATGTGCAATAAAAATGCACAGGTTGCTGATGACCCTATAGGACCTTCCACGTGTGGCACTCAACTAGTAAGGGACAATTTAAGGGAAAACAGCTCCTAGAGTGCATGTAGGGTGGCTTCAGGAGACAAACGCACAGGACCAGAAGCTGATGCAACCTGGTGCAAATCCAGGCCACACCTCAACCCTCTGCTCAAAGAATATTCCCCCCTAATCAAAAAGACCCCCACCCATTCAAAGTGCTAAAAATAAGACAAAAAGGGGATCAACAACCCTGGGTGGCACCCCTCACTCTAGAGGATGCCCACACGCTTCTCTGAGTGTGTAACTTTTGCTTCTGTCCTGAATAAACTGTGTCTTTGTTCTCTTTGCGCCTCAGACTCAGTGTGTGTATTTATTTTTTCCTCTGTGTTTTGTGTTCCTCACCAAATTCTTTTGGACGAACTGAACGAGAGCCTGAACTTTTGATAAAGATTTTCCAGAATCACCAGCATCGCTCACCTAGATGACTTCAGCCCCCTCCCAAATACAACTAGTCTCTCCTCTTCCATGCTACCCCCAGCTTTGCAACGTACCTAGAATAACATTAAACTGTAAATCTGAGACTTTGATACCAAACTCTGAACTATTCAACTACTACCCATTCACTTACAATAAAATCCAAACACTCTACAAGACTCTGAGTGTCCTGGCACCCACTCTTCTCCCCAGCCTCCCCGTTG
Source organism: Aethalodelphis obliquidens (assembly GCF_003676395.1). Taxonomy (NCBI): domain Eukaryota; kingdom Metazoa; phylum Chordata; class Mammalia; order Artiodactyla; family Delphinidae; genus Aethalodelphis; species Aethalodelphis obliquidens. The sequence goes on from NW_020837979.1 coordinate 19,515,821, forward strand.
GTCACTGAAATCAAGATTCAATGCATTTTTTTTTTCAGTTGTTTAAACAAGCTAAGTGGCTTTTGGGCCTCAAACCTGTGCTTCAGAGTAACTTCGCTCCTAACCACATTACATTGTGGGCTACCACACAAGATTCCACTTGAACAAAGGATTCTGCTGATAACAAAATACTTAAAAATAATCGCCTGAACTAAAATCATGACTGTGTGCCCACCACAAAGGACACTGGAAGCTCTTTAGGGGAAGGGACTAGATCTTGGTCAATTTGTAATACGGGTGTCACTTCAGTCTGGCACAGATGAACACTCAACAAATGTTCACTAGAATTCTCCTGTTGGTCACAGATAACCTTAGAAAAAGTCACTAGGAAGTGCCCAAAATGTTGAAGAATCCTGAGAATAGTCAAGAAGATTGATGAATAGGATTTTAACTAACCTCTCCACATTTAAAGATGTTTTTTTCTAAGAAGAAAGAAAAGGACACACTCTTTGGAAACTAAATTCTGATGGTACCTACTGAACAAATAGAGCTGGCTAAATGGAGGGTGTCATCCTGAGACAAAAGGGAGGCAAAGAAAACCCCAGGTCAACCACCTTCATCAAAGTGACTCGCTACCTGTGCTCTCCCTCCCCTGTCCATTCCCTTTTCTCTCTCTCTTTCTCTCTCTCTCTCTCTCTCTCTGCCTTTTCTCTATTTTTCTTCGTGTTTACTTAATCTCTGATAAAAGTTTCACTGTACATACTACACACTTGGGGTGTGTATATGCACGGTGCTGTCCACAGGGCTGGGAGATAAAAAGTGAGGGCTAAGGACAGTGCCCAGGGAGTGGCCACACCACAGTTTGATATTCTTTGTATTTCAATCGGGAGCTTTTCCAAGTGTGAACAAAAGGTTAGAGTGTGGTCAGACACAGAGAACAGGCTTGTGGTTGTGAAGGGGGAGGGTGGTGGGGGAGTGATGGAGTTTGGGGTTAGCAGATGCAAACAATTACACATGAAGTGCATAACAACAGGGTTTTGCTGTATAGCACAGGGAACTATGTTCAATATCCTGAGATAAACCATGATGGAAGAAAATATTTAAAAATGTATATATCAATATATGTATAACTGAATCACTTTGCTGTATAGCCAAAATTAACACAACATTGTAAATCAACTATACTTCCATAAAAAAATAAATATAAAAGTCAAAAAAAAAAGAAAGGTTAGAGTGTGGTAGGGCTGGCGTGGTGGTTCCCACCAGTGAAGCAGGTGGCCTGTGACCTACTGTAAACACGCAGGGGCCCGAGAGTACCCAGGGAGTACCAGCGCGGTACAGTAGGGCCAGAACGGGCCCGAGTAGGAAGATGCCTTTGTGATCACAGGTTCCTAAGGCATCTGATGATCTGGTAGCCGGCAGGTGCAGCTGATCCACTGTCCGGGCCTACAAAACTACAAGGTTACTTAAACTCACTCACTTTCTCCCCTAGATTTCCAAAATCTTTCCCACCTGTTGTCTTCTTGCAGCTACATAGTTAAGTTTCACCATCTCTTTTCCAAATTCTTTAAAGCGATTTGCAAGGTCTTGCTCATTTGTAGCATTTTTGACAGCTTCTAAGGCCTCCTCCACCTGAAACGATAAAAAAAAAAAATCCAATATATTTATAACTGGATAGTTAGTATTGCAATATTATTAAACATGCTAGAAATGCTAGTTTGTTAAAAAGAAAACATTTATTCATTAACATTTAAATAAAATAATGGGGAAAAGTACCCCAAGAAGCATTTATAATCAGAAAAAATATTTGTTCAACATTTATATATTTTGTATATAAAAGATAATAATTGCTGAACTCCTAAAGCATATAAAATACTACATTGAGATGAGGGGAAGATGGTGGAAGAGTAAAATGCGGAGATCACCTTCCTCCCCACAGATACACCAGAAATACATCTACACATGGAACAACTCTTACAGAACACCTGCTGAACGCAGGCAGAAGAACTCAGACCTCCCAAAAGGCAAGAAACTCCCCACGTACCTGGGTAGGGCAAAAGAAAAAAGAATAAACAGAGACAAAAGGATAGGGATGGGACCTGCACCAGTGGGAGGGAGCTGTGAAGGAGGAACGGTTTCCAAACACTAAGAAGCCACTTTTTAGGCGGAGACTGCGGGTGGCGGAGGGGGAAAGCTTCGGAGCCGCCCGCAGAGAGCACAGCAACAGGGGTGCGGAGGGCAAAGCGGAGAGATTCCCGCACAGAGGATGGTGCCGACCAGCACTCACGAGGCCGAGGGGCTTGTCTGCTCACCCTCCGGGGCCGGGGCGGGCGGGGCTGGGAGCTGAGGCTCGGGCTTCGGTCGGAGCGCAGGGAGAGGACTGGGGTTGGAGGCGTGAACACAGCCTGCAGGGGGTTAGTGCACCACGGCTAGCCGGGAGGGAGTCCGGGGTAAAGTCTGGAGCTGCTGAAGAGGCAAGAGACATTTTCTTCCCTCTTTGTTTCCTGGTGCGCGAGGAGAGGGGATTAAGAGCGCTGTTTAAAGGAGCTCCAGAGACGAGCGTGAGCCGCGGCTAAAAGCACAGACCCCAGAGACGGGCATGAGACGTTAAGGCTGCTGCTGCCGCCACCAAGAAGCCTGAGTGTGAGCAAAGGTCAATATCCACACCCCGCTTCCGGGGAGCCTGTGCAGCCCGCCACTGCCAGGGTCCCGGGATCCAGGGACAACTTCCCCGGGAGAATGCACGGTGCGCCTCAGGCTGGTGCAACGTCTCGTCAGCCTCTGCCGCTGCAGGCTCGCCCTGCACTCCGTGCCCCTCCCTCCCCCCAGGCTGAGTGAGCCAGAGTCCCCAAAGCAGCTGCTCCTTTAACCCCGTCCTGTCCGAGCGAAAAACAGACGCCCTCCGGCAACCTACACGCAGAGGCAGGGCCAAATCCAAAGCTGAGCCCCGGGAGCTGTGAGAACAAAGAAGAGAAAGGGAAATCCCTCCCAGCAGCCTCAGGAGCAGTGGATTAAAGCTCCACAATCAACTTGATGTACCTGCATCTGTGGAATACCTGAATAGACAGCGAATCATCCCAAATTGAGGAGGTGGACTTTGAGAGCAAGATTTATTATTTTCCTCTTTTTGTGAGCGTGTATGTTTCGGTGTGAGATTTTGTCTGTATAGCTTTGCTTCCACCATTTGTCCTAGGGTTCTATCCGTCCGTGTTTTTTGTTTTTTTTTAATTTTTTTTCTTAATAATTATTTTTTTATTTTAATAACTTTATTATATTTTATCTTACTTTATTTTATTTTACTTTATCTTCTTTCTTTTTTCCTTCCTTCCCTCCTTCCTTCCTTCCTTCCTCCCTCCCTCCCTCCCTCCCTCTCTCCTTTCTTTCTTTCTTTCCACCTTTCTTTTTTTTTCTTTTGTTCTTTCATTCTTTCTACTTCTACTAATTCTTTCTTTCTACTTTTTCTCCCTTTTATTCTGAGCCATGTGGTTGAAAGGCTTTTGTTGCTGCAGCCAGGAGTCAGTGCTGTGCCTCTGAGGTGGGAGAGCCAACTTCAGGACACTGGTCCACAAAAGACCTCCAAGCTACACATAATATCAAATGACGAAAATCTCCCATAGATCTCCATCTCAACACCAGCACCCAGCTTCACTCAACGACCAGCAAGCTACAGTGCAGGACACCCTATGCCAAACAACTAGTAAGACAGGAACACAACCCCACCCATTAGCAGAGAGGCTGCCTAAAATCATAATAAGTTCACAGACACCCTATAAAACACCACCAGACATGGACCTGCCCACCAGAAAAACAAGATCCAGCCTCATCCACCAGAACACAGGCACTAGTCCCCTCCACCAGGAAGCCTACACAACCCACTGAACCAACCATAGCCACTGGGGACAGACACAAAAAACAACGGGAACTACGAACCTGCAGCCTGCAAAAGGAGACCCCAAACACAGTAAGATAAGCAAAATGAGAAGACAGAAAAACAGCAGATGAAGGAGCAAGATAAAAACGCACCAGACCTAACAAATGAAGAGGAGATAGGCAGTCTACCTGAAAAAGAATTCAGAATAATGATAGTGAAGGTGATCGAAAATCTTGGAGATAGAAGAGACAAAATGAAAGAACATTTAACAAGAACCTAGAAGAACTAAAGATGAAACAAACAATGATGAACAGCACAATAAATGAAATTAAAAATACTCTAGATGGGATCAATAGCAGAATAACTGAGGCAGAAGAATGGATAAGTGACCTGGAAGATAAAATAGTGGAAATAACTACTGCAGAGCAGAATAAAGAATAAAGAATGAAAAGAACTGAGGACAGTCTCAGAGACCTCTGGGAAAACATTAAATTCGAATTATAGGGGTTTCAGAAGAAGAAGAGAAAAAGAAAGGGATTGAGAAAATATTTGAAGAGATTATAGTTGAAAACTTCCCTAATATGGGAAAGGAAATAGTTAATCAAGTCCAGGAAGCACAGAGAGTCCCACACAGGATAAATCCAAGGAGAAATATGCCAACACACATATTAATCAAACTGTCAAAAATTAAATACAGGCTTCCCTGGTGGTGCGGTTGTTGGGAGTCTGCCTGCCGATGCAGGGGACGTGGGTTTGTGCCCCGATCCAGGAGGATCCCGCATGCAGCGGAGTGGCTGGGTCCATGAGCCATGGCCACTGGGCCTACGTGTCCGGAGCCTGTGCTGTGCAGCGGGAGGGGCCACAACAGTGAGAGACCCGCGCACCACAAAAACAAACAAACAAAAAAACAATTAAATACAAAGAAAACATATTAAAAGCAGCAAGGGAAAAACAACAAATAACACACAAGGCAATCCCCATAAGGTTAACAGCTGATCTTTCAGCAGAAACTCTGCAAACCAGAAGGGACTGGCAGGACATATTTAAAGTGATGAAGGAGAAAAACCTGCAACCAAGATTACTCTACCCAGCAAGGATCTCATTCAGATTTGATGGAGAAATTAAAACCTTTACAGACAAGCAAACACTGAGACAGTTCAGCACCACCAAACCAGCTTTACAACAAATGCTAAAGGAACTTCTCTAGGCAAGAAACACAAAAGAAGGAAAAGACCTACAATAATGAACCCAAAACAATTAAGAAAATGGGAATAGGAACATACATATTGATAATTACCTTAAATGTAAATGGACTAAATGCTCCCACCAAAAGACACAGATTGGCTGAATGGGTACAAAAACAAGACCCAGATATATGCTGTCTACAAGAGACCCACTTCAGACCTAGAGACACATACAGACTAAAAGTAAGGGGATGGAAAAAGCTATTCCATGCAAATGGAAACCAAAAGAAAGCTGGAGTAGCGATTCTCATATCAGACAAAGTAGACTTTAAAATAAATACTATTACAAGAGACAAAGAAGGACACTACATAATGATCAAGGGATCAATCCAAGAAGAATATATAACAATTGTAAATATTTATGCACCCAACATAGGAGCACCTCAATACATAAGGGAAAATACTAACAGCCATTAAAGGGGAAATTGACAGTAACACAATAGTAGGGGACTTTAACACCCCACTTTCACCAATGGACAGATCATCCAAAATGAAAATAAATAAGGAAACACAAGCTTTAAATGATACATTAAACAAGATGGAATTAATTGATATTTATAGGACATTCCATCCAAAAACAACAAAATACACATTTTTCTCAAGTGCTCATGGAACATTCTCCAGGATAGATCATATTTTGGGTCACAAATCTAGCCTTGGTGAATTTAAGAAAATTGAAATTGTGTCAAATATCTTTTCCGACCACAACGCTATGAGACTAGATATCAATTACAGGAAAAGATCTGTAAAAAATACAAACACATGGAGGCTAAACAATACACTACTTAATAATGAAGTGATCACTGAAGAAAACAGAGAGGAAATAAAAAAAATACCTAGAAACAAATGACAATGGAGACACAAGGACTCAAAACCTATGGGATGCAGCAAAAGCAGATCTAAGAGGGAAGTTTACAGCAATACAATGCTACCTTAAGAAACAGGAAACATCTCGAATAAACAACCTAAACTTGCACCTAAAGCAATTAGAGAAAGAAGAACAAAAACAACCCAAAGTTAGCAGAAGGAAAGAAATCATAAAGATCAGATCAGAAGTAAATGAAAAAGAAATGAAGGAAATGATAGCAAAGATCAATAAAACTAAAAGCTGGTTCTTTGAGAAGATAAATAAAATTGATAAACCATTAGCCAGACTCATCACGAAAAAAAGGGAGAAGACTCAAATCAATAGAATTAGAAATGAAAATGGAGAAGTAACAACTGACACTGCAGAAATACAAAAGATCATGAGAGATTACTACAAGCAACTCTATGCCAATAAAATGGACAACCTGGAAGAAATGGACAAATTCTTAGAAATGCACAACCTGCCAAGACTGAATCAGGAAGAAATAGAAAATATGAACCGACCAATCACAAGCACTGAAATTGAAACTGTGATTAAAAATCTTCCAACAAACAAAATCCAAGAACCAGATGGCTTTACAGGCGAATTCTATCAAACTTTTAGAGAAGGGCTAACACCTATCCTTCTCAAACTCTTCCAAAATATAGCAGAGGGAGGAACACTCCCAAACTCCTTCTACGAGGCCGCCATCACCTTGATACCAAAACCAGACAAGGATGTCACCAAGAAAGAAAACTAAAGGCCAATATCATTGATGAACATAGATTCAAAAATCCTCAACAAAATACTAGCAAAGAGAATCCAACAGCACATTAAAAGGATCATACACCATGATCAAGTGGGGGTTATTCCAGGAATGCAAGGATTCTTCAATATACACAAAGCAATCAACGTGATACACCAAATTAACAAATTGAAGGAGAAAAACCATATGATCATCTCAAGAGATGCAGAGAAAGCTTTCAACAAAATTCAACACCCAGTTATGATAAAAAACCTGCAGAAAGTAGGCATAGAGGGAACTTTCCTCAAAATAATAAAGGCCATGTATGACAAACCCACAGCCAACATCGTCCTCAATGGTGAAAAACTGAAAGCATTTCCACTAAGATCAGGAACAAGACAAGGTTGCCCACTCTCACCACAGTTTTTCAACATAGTTTTGGAAGTTTTAGCCACAGCAATCAGAGAAGAAAAGGAAGTAAAAGGAATCCAAATTGGAAAAGAAGAAGTAAAGCTGTCGCTGTTTGCTGATGACATGACACTATACATAGAGAATCTGAAAGATGCTACCAGAAAACTACTAGAGCTAATCAATGAATGTGGTAAAGTAGCAGGATACAAAATTAATGCATAGAAATCTCTTGGAGTCCTATACACTAATGATGAAAAATCTGAAACTGAAATCAAGAAAACACTTCCATTTACCACTGCAACAAAAAGTATAAAATATCTAGGAATAACCTACCTAAGGAGACAAATGACCTGTATGCAGAAAATTATAAGACACTGTTGAAAGAAATTAAAGATGATACAAATAGATGGAGAGATATACCATGTTCTTGGATTGGAAGAATCAACATTATGAAAATGACTCTACTATCCAAAGCAATCTACAAATTCACTGCAATCCCTAGGAAACTACCACTGGCATTTTTCACAGAACTAGAACAAAAAATTTCACAATTTGTATGGAAACACAAAAGACCCTGAATAGCCAAAGCAATCCTGAGAACGAAAAACGGAGTTGGAGGAATCAGGCTCCCTGACTTCAGACTATACTACGAAGCTACAGTAATCAAGACAGAAAAAACAGAAATAAAAAAACAGACACAAAAAAAACAGACACAAAAACAGAAATATAGATCAATGGAACAGAATAGAAAGCCCAGAGATAAACCCACGCACGTATGGTCACCTTATCTTTGATAAAGGAGGCAGGAATGTACAGTGGAGAAAGGACAGCCTCTTCAATAAGTGGTGATGGGAAAACTGGACAGGTACATGTAAAAGTACGAGATTAGATCACTCCCTAACACCATACACAAAAATAAGCTCAAAATGGATTAAAGACCTAAATGTAAGGCCAGAAACTATCAAACTCTTAGAGGAAAACATAGGCAGAACACTCTATGACATAAATCACAGCAAGATCCTTTTTGACCCACCTCCTAGAGAAATGGAAACAAAACAAAAATAAACAAATGGGACCTAATGAAACTTCAAAGCTTTTGCACAGCAAAGGAAACCATAAACAAGCACAAAAGACAGCCCTCAGAATGGGAGAAAATATTTGCAAATGAAGCAACTGACAAAGGATTAATCTCCAAAGTTTATAAGCAGCTCATGCAGCTCAATAACAAAAAAACAAACAACCCAATCCAAAAATGGGCAGAAGACATTTGGGTCACAAATCTTCTAAATAGACATTTCTCCAAAGAAGATATACAGACTGCCAACAAACACATGAAAGGATGCTCAACATCATTAATCATTAGAGAAATGCAAATCAAAACTACAATGAGATATCATCTCACAGCAGTCAGAATGGTCATCATCAAAAAATCTAGAAACAATAAATGCTGGAGAGGGTGTGGAGTAAAGGGAACACTCTTGCACTGCTGGTGGGAATGTGAATTGGTACAGCCACTATGGAGAACAGTATGGAGGTTCCTTAAATAACTACAAATAGAACTACCATATGACCCAGCAATCCCACTACTGGGCATATACCCTGAGAAAACCATAATTCAAAAAGAGTCATGTACCAAAATGTTCATTGCAGCTCTATTTACAATAGCCCGGAGATGGAAACAACCTAAGTGTCCATCATTGGATGAATGGATAAAGAAGGTGTTGCACATATATACTATGGAATATTACTCAGCCATAAAAAGAAATGAAATTCAGCTATTTGTAATGAGGTGGATGGGCCTAGAGTCTGTCATATAGAGTGAAGTAAGTCATAAAGAGTAAGACATATATCGTATGCTAACACATATATATGGAATTTAAGGGGAAAAAATGTCATGAAGAACCTATGGGTAAGACAGGAATAAAGACACACACCTACTAGAGAACGGACTTGAGGATATGGAGAGGGGGAAGGGTAAGCTGTGACAAAGCGAGAGAGAGGCATGGACATATATACACTACCAAACGTAAGGTAGATAGCTAGTGGGAAGCAGCCGCATAGCACAGGGAGATCAGCTCGGTGCTTTGTGACCGCCTGGAAGGGTGGGATAGGGAGTGTGGGAGGGAGGGAGACGCAAGAGGGAAGAGAATTGGGAACATATGTATGTGTAAAACTGATTCACTTTGTTATAAAGCAGAAACTAACACACCATTGTAAAGCAATTATACTCCAATAAAGATGTAAAAAATAAAATACTACATTGATTGTATTTTGAGTTGTGGTTTTGATAAGGGATATGGACTTTTAATTTCAAGTAGAAAAATAAAGGAAAATATACTTAAGAAATATGGAATTGAAAAACAAACTTTAGAAATCTTCAGAGGAGGAAATATTTTGCAAACAAAAACTGGAGGAACTCCTGGGCTGCAAAAAGTTTGCGGTAGCTTAAATCTGCAATCAATCTTCTCGGCATCACCTCTAAATCTGGGACTAAAGGGATTGTAATTTTAAGCTGAGTTTACGCCTTGCCGTCCAATAGAAGAGAAAATATTGAGCCTCGCAAAGTAAGTGAATTTGAAGCTTTGTTGCCATGTAAGGTGGCATCAACTAGGGTGAACAGAATAACGATCAGTGGAAATAGCCAGGAACATAATCGTGAGTGAATAAGGCACAAGACAGAACTATGTTTGCAAAATCAAAAGTTCTTAGTGTTGAAGGGAGTCTGGTAGAGAGGCCTCAACTAGTACAGGCTTGTGAGAGTGGCAGTAGAGAAAGAGAAATGGTAGCTCTGAAAGAGTAATGAGAAATACACAGAGAATGTATGGGTCTACTGCAGAATTCCAATTGGCTCTTGTAGTTTAGACCAAATCAAAGGACAATATACAGACAGTTCATTGTTTGACAATGCAGGTAATCCAAATGACCATTAAAATGGCTAGAAAAAGTCATAGATTAACATAGTACTATAGAGATACACCTTTGTTTAACTTGACACAATCACAAAGGTGGCTGATCCAACTTCCTCACCAAGTTCCACTGAGTGCAGGAAGAGAACAGTGTCTATAAACCAGTGATAATGGATATCATCAAATCTTTTCCTCCACAGATACGACAGTACCATTAAATTTACTAAATAGGCTAACATTTCATTAAGGAAAGAGTTGCAGCAAGCAAGGAAGTTATTTAGAATGATGGTGATGGGCGGTTCAATCTAGACTCCAGATAAAATTAGGTTTCCATTCTCATCTTTCATGGAAGATAGAAGATCTTTCTTTCGTACCTATTTGCATCGTTCCTGAATGACTGTGAAGAGGAAAGGCTACATCTTGCTCTTGGAATGTCTGCAGGTGACAGGGACCTGGGAAGAGTGGAAGGACACAGATGGCAGGCTGTGTGATGGTTCTGAGAAGAAGACTGGTGCTCATGGGGGAGGTGTTATAAGGGGAGGTTTGGGGGACTCTGTGTGCTGGATTGGGAAGTCACTTCCAACAAGCTGATAAAGGGGGCCCTTAGAGGCAGCTGCCACATCCTTCCTTGTAATAAATGCCCTCTTGACCTTGGACCCTACAGACAGTTATTCTCCTCCCATGGCCGGCCTGGGCTGACGAACACCAACATGAGAACCCTCAGCTCTGGCAGGTCTTCCTGTCCTTAATACTAGAGCCTGAGTTCTGGGGATGGGGATAGCTGAAAAGTGTGAACTTCTAGACAGGATATTAAAATTTCCTCCCTATTTGGTGGATTTAGATATTATTTTCAGAGCTTGTCCCCTAAAACTCTTCAAATCTTGAGTCTTCTCAGAGTTTGTCTGAAATAGCCCTTACCCCCATTTCCAAAGCAAGCCTACTTGTCAGTATTATTTAGTCGACAGCTCTGTCAAATTGTTTGAGACAGACTCTTTAAGTCAATCTCCAGGACTTCCCTGGTGGTCCAGTGGTTAAGACTCTGTGCTCCCAGTGCAGCGGGCACAGGTTTGATCCCTGGTTGGGGAACTAAGATCCTTCATGCTGCACAGTGTGGCCAAAAACTATAAATTAATTACATTAAATCAAATCAGTCTCCAATTTTCCTGACTGAAACTGCACTTACTTATTTTGATGTAAAAAAGTAGTCTGAGAATTCATACTTCTTAAGTATGAATACTTATTAAGCACCTCCTAGGAGCTAGGCAGACATACAGGGATGGGGACAGCAGGAACAGAGGAGTCTGTTTCCCCTCCTGGACCATGTGATCCTGTTCTCCTGTCCACAGTCACTGCCCATACCAGTGCTATAAATCATTGTTACGATCATTTCCATTTGGACAGACTGACCTCATTCCGGGGTCCTTCAGTTGATATCCAGTTGATTGGATTTTAAGTGACACTAATGAAACTAATAAGTCATACAAAGCTCTCTTGTTAGGATCTGGATTTAAATTTAAAAGATGTTATCTTGGAAATAGGAGCTGGCCAAGTAAATGAGTGAATGAAGACAAGATTCTATATTTGACTACTTTACTTGTTGAGCCATATACTCTGGTTTGACCATGGATATCTCAGCAACATCACACTTTATCTTTCTGCCTCCTAAAGATAAGCTGGCCTTCTTGATTAAATTTTCTGTTTCCTTGTTCAAAAGTGAAGACAATGATTTCATCAGAAAGCAAGAATGATTAAATGCTAGCATCACTTATTCATAAACTGCCATGCTTTATAAAGTACAATAATACATCTTGATACATTTCCAAAGTTACCTTCAGCTTGTACAAGAAAAATGACAATAGACAATGTCCCTGACTACTTATGATGTAGCAGACATTGGTCCAAATGTTTTACATATACCTAATTTAGTCCCCCAAACAGCTCTTCGAAGCTGATAGTTTTCTTGTTTCTTCTTTACAGAGGAAAGACTGCAGCCAGAGGGGTGACACAGCCAGCCTGAGAGGTCTCACAGCAAGAGAGTGCAGGAACCTGGGTGTGAACCCAGATAATTTGCTCCAGAGCTCATACTTTTAACTCCTGGGCTGTGCTGCCTCAGTTTCCTAAAAAGGATGGTTTTGTAAAGCTGCTGGAGTCCAGTTTGGATTGTACTGATCAGCTGATAATGAAGATTCATTAAGAGTCCTGCCCCATCTGGTAAGTCTCCATTCCACCTCTTAATTTCTCTAAAATCTACCCCTTCACAGGACACACTGCCACTGCCTTCACTCAGCTTTCCTTTCATTCACTGGCCTGGATCATTTTAATCATCTCTCACCTCTCAATCTGTCTCTTTGGTTGGGCTCACCCCTCTTCTAATTCCTTCTCCATATTGCTACCAAAATTATTTGGCTAAATCACGAAGCTGATTCTAATGCTTAGGACTACTCAGCAGTCCCCCATAATCCATACAGAGTCTAAACAAATGGGTAGAGTCCAAACTAATTCTCATGATAAGGGAGACACTCCACACCCTGTATCTCTCTAACTCTGTGACGGCCCCTCCCAACCTCACCCTCTCTGCTCCAACAACAGAATCAATCAACCATATTACTGTGAATGCCCCAAGTCCCTCCCTCACTCTCATGCCTTTGTTCTTTCCTCTGCCTGTGAAGCTCTCAGTAGGTGAAATCCTTTGTCCCACCCGGATCCATCTCCCTTCTTATGGCAAGAGCATCCCGGTTGGGAGCAGTGAATCACTCTTTCCCTAGGCTGGTTATAAAAATCTAAATTTCATACTTTCTGCCTGCTCTGTGAACACGTAGCTCGGCCCTTTACGTCTTTTTTTTTTTTTTTTTTAATTTTGTTTTTTTCTTGTGTTGTACAATATATTCTTTTTTTTTTTTTTTTGAAGATGTTGGGGGTAGGAGTTTATTAATTTATTTATTTATTTTTGCTGTGTTGGGTCTTCGTTTCTGTGCGAGGGCTTTCTCTAGTTGTGGCAAGCGGGGGCCACTCTTCATCGCGGTGCGCGGGCCTCTCACTATCGCCACCTCTTGTTGCGGAGCACAGGCTCCAGACGCGCAGGCTCAGTAGTTGTGGCTCATGGGCCTAGTTGCTCCGCAGCATGTGGGACCTTCCCAGACCAGGGCTCGAACCCGTGTCCCCTGCATTAGCAGGCAGATGCTCAACCACTGCACCACCAGGGAAGCCCTACATCTTATTCCTACGTTAAGCTTTGTAGGGAGAGAGTGTTTGACAGGCAACAAAGGAGGAAGGGGTTTTGTTTCCTGGTCCTGGAGTGCTCCCTGGACAGGCTCAGCAGCAGGGGTAGCTCCTCCAACACCAGCTGGCCCCCATGGGTGATTCTGTAGTGCAATGCCTCTAGTGAGACATGTCTCCACGCACAGTTTTCCTTGACACCCTAAAGGGCAGATTTCTAGCAAGTTCCGTTGGCTTGTGTGGCACTTCAGTGGCCTCTCTGTCATCCAGTGACCTAGGAACATCTGGATCTTGGCCCTGGTTTGGGGTGGGCTCCTCCTAGCGTGCTCTGTCTCAGTCCTGGGGGAGTGGCTGCTCCTTCCATCTGCCATTCCTAGATTCCCTAGAGTTCTCTTTACGTCTTCCTAGACAATTCCTTGTTCCTCTAATCTATTAGAGCTAATAATTCTTTATATTAAGCTTTCCCTGCTCGAATTACTGTGTAGTATTGCTCTCACTCCTGGACAGGGTGACACCTCCCCCACTCTTTGGATGGGGCCAACCTCTTTCCAATCATCCTCAACACTTAGCCCCCAGCTTCAGGCTTGGGCTTGTGACTCCAGCCTGTTCAATTTGTGGTTGAACAATTAGTTCAGGAAAAGGCACATCTCATTCAGTTCACTGAGCCCCAGTCCTAACACCTCCCTCTCCCAACCACATCACCCTTCTTCACATCCCAAATCACCCAACAATACAATTTGGTTGAACTGATCCCATCCTTGGCTTGGCGGGTGATGAGGGAGAAGAACAGTGCTGACCAAACTAAGAAATCAGCACATCCTATGTCCCCTCTAAATAATTAACTCAGAGATGTATACCTGATTTAGAGGCCAAAATGACTAACAAAATTATAAAACTTTTATTTGAGCTGCCTGGGAAGAGAATTTCCTTTTTTGCTAACTATAATCTAGAAGCATGTAATCTTGAGAATATTTTGCAGCTACCTTGAGATTTTGAGAGAAGAGCCTACAGAGAAGAGTGTCCTTAGTGAGGAAAATGAGATAGAAACCTGGTCCTTGTCACATGTTTGTACCTTGATCAAGCTTTGCCTGAAGCTACCTGCCTCTGGACTTTTAGTTTGGTGAGTCAATATATTCCCTTTTGGAAAGGCCAACTTGAGTTGGGTTTCTGTTATTTAAAATGGAAAACATCCTAATTATTATGTTTTCCTTCCAGGTGAGACCATAGCAATAGGCACAATTTTCACAACATGTGCTTCACTCTTTCTTAATGTCTCCCCCACCTATAAAGTCATGAAGGCAGGAGCTGAGTCTTATTTACCTTTGAAGTCATATATCTTGGCACAATGTCTTATACATAGTAGGCATCCAATAAGTATCTCTTGAAAGGATAACTGAATAAATAAGTAAATTCCAAATAAATCAGCTGAAGTTAATGCCGTGACAGCTCTGATGAAAAACATGTGCTAAGAACCTGGGCAGTAACTTCTACCTTTATAATCAGAGACAAGGATATTTTATACCTTGATTATGTGCAGCAGAAATTAACAAAATATTGTAAATCAACTATACTTCAATAATTTTTTTTTTTTTTAAAAAGAGCCACATCAGAGTTGCAGGACAAAACAGTAGACTGCTGAGAAATAATGTTACTGGGGACTCACTAAGACCATTCAATGCTAATGTCACAAAAATCACAGGCAATATTAAACTCACCCACCAACAATGGGGCAGCAGCATTAGATTTGTCCCCTGGTAGCCTCGAAGATAATCTGAATTTCCTGAGAAGTTGATTAAATGGTTGTGTTTTCTCATTTTGCTATTGACTTTCTAGAGAGAAATTCTGAGATAATCGGGAACATCATTATTCCAGGACTCAGACTGAGTACAGAAAAAAAGTGATTGTTTCCTCTGACACACACATGGCTAGGTGAGTTTGTGTGTAATGACATCACCAACGCTAAGAACTGGACAATATACTCTGATTGCATTCACTCAGGGTTTAGGGAAAATAAATATCGCTCTTCTTGATCACTAATTGAAATGCAGGAGTCCTTTCAAAGCGTGAAGTGTCACAACTCCATCTCCACTGATAATGTCAACTGATTGCAGGATACACCAGGTGTCTGTAGGGAATCACTCACCAGCAACTTCAACAATACAAGTGATTATAATTCAGTAGTTTTTAATGATGTCTGATGTGCAAATGATTCCTTTAGCTTCGCTCAGGAACATCAAATTCCCACTTTGGCGATAACTCGGCTTTGAACTATATGTCACTCGCTGTTCCATCACTATCCTCCTGAATTCAAAATAACTACAGTAGCAAAAACCTTCAGCAGTCATACGAATCCTTAATATATTCAAAAGAGAGCTCAACGTTAAAACACACACAAATACTTGCAAAATAGAGCAAGTAGCTTAATTTGAGCAGCTAGAATATCTATGTGTTACATGAAAAGAGGGACTCCTTAGCAGGCATATAAACTTAAGTGTGCAAATGTAATTTTAAGGTAGCAGAAGGCAAAAACCTACACACTGCCAAATCATACAACCTCTGCAGAATTCCCAGTTCTTTACTCATTTTCAGAGGGTGAATGAGTTTTGCTCAGGATTACTCAATTTGCCAACAATTACCTAGAGGGTGCAGGGCGGAAAATGAAGACGGGCATTTTAGGAGAATAAATTGACTCTCCTTCATCTGCTCAGTGAATTATTGATGGAAAGACATGAAATAAGTTTCTGATAAGAAGGCAATTCCCTCCATATTCCTGTAAGTTACTCAGAAATGAGAAGAGTCAATATCTGGAAAGAACGGCAATAGAGTTTGGGCATATGGCCTGAAAGATGAAAAGTAAAATATTATCTGAAGTGCTTAAAGGTAAAATACCTTGGCAGTGGTTAACACGGCAGGAAGCTACAGGACTCCTTATACTGTGTTAATGTCCCGACCCCACATCAAGTCACTGCTTTATTATCATTAGAAAGCGCCTGCCACTCTTTTTCTCATCTATGTTCTATCAACCGTTTGGTAAAGAAACTCATTTTTATTTGGAAGAAGTCTTGATAAAAGTATAGATGATAATTTCTAACGTGTTCCATCAAAATACATGAAGATATTTCCTTCATCTTGATTTAAAAACAAGTAAGTAGATGCTGGCAGACAACACTTGTTTATGAGAGGATGTGCTTCTATAGAAAAGAATACAAATGCCAAGCAGAATTATATACCATGTTCACTTGCAAAGAATTGTTGACACATTGTCTTTTTTAGGGGATTGGAACAATAGTCCCATCGTATGAAACCCTGATTGACCTGAACCCAAGTAGGACACACCCCACCTGAGTAATTCAGCGCTAGCACCAGAAGCTGCAGTTCCCCATTTGCTCCACTAGAGGGCACCATTCCGCCACCGCTGTTCCCTGCAGAGGCTGCGCTTTCAGTAGAACAAATGTGTTTTTCAGTCTACAATCATTTTTAATTTTACTACTGACAGTCTGACAGGACTACTTAATATTGCTGGGTTGACCTTTCCATATTTTGTGCTAAATCTTTTTTTTTTTTTAAAACTTCTCTTAATCTGCTGTGTCGGGAAGAGGATATAATTGACTCCACATGAAGACAGGCTGCAGTGTGATGTTATCAGCCGACAGCACTGGTCAAAACAGGTGGGTAGAGGCAGGATTGCGGGCAGCAACTGGTGCCATACATCACACTACAGGCCCCGATTGCACGAGCACCCTCCACGTGTGGACCATTCGGGGAGAATATTTAGCCTTCATCAATCCTCAAGAGGGGCTTGAAATGGCCTTCCACGGCACAGATAACATACAAGATGTAAAGTTAATTTCCTTAGGTTCAGTCCTATTCTCCTGGTAAAGGAAGACTGTCCATCTGGGGAAAGATCTTTCTTAAAATGTTGCCTTTGAAGACTAAGCAGGCTGGAAGAGAAAGGTAACAAAACTTTTTCTCCAACACACTTGAGAACAAAGTCATCTGTAGCCTAAAAGAAGCACATAATTCAGGCGGGGCTGCAGAAATAACAGCCAGCACTGCAGTTCCGGGATCTGACAATGGTGACATAGCCGCCACTTACCAAACACTTAACTTTGCACCGGTCTCCGTGATGAATGCTTCATAAGGAATTCCCCCAGTTTAAACCTCCCCACAACTCTGAGGGCTGCACCATCACTAGCCCCCTACTAACAGATGGGGTGTGAGACCTAAGGAAGTTTCATTTATTATTATTATTATTTTAAATTTATTTATTTATTTTTGGCTGTGTTGGGTCTTCGTTTCTGTGTGAGGGCTTTCTCCAGTTGCGGCGAGCGGGGGCCACTCTTCATCGCAGGGCGTGGGCTTCTCACTGTCGCGGCCGCTCGTTGCGGAGCACAGACTCCAGACGCGCAGGCTCAGTAGCTGTGGCTCGTGGGCCCAGATGCTCTGCGGCATGAGGGAATCCTCCCAGACCAGGGCTCGAACCCGTGTCCCCTGCATTGGCAGGCAGACTCTCAACCACTGCGCCACCAGGGAAGCCCTATTATTTTTTTACACATATATTTTATTGAAGTATAGTTGATTTACAATGTTGCGTTAATTACTGCTGTACAGCAAAAGTGACTCAGTTGTACGTATGTATAGATTCTCTTTTTTAAGGCTCTTTTCCATTCTGGTTCATCATAGGTTATTGAATCTAGTTCTCTGTTCTCTACAGGAGGACCTTGTTGTTTATCCATTCTCTGGATAATAGCTTCCATCTGCTAACCCCAGCCTCCCATCCCATCCCTCCCCCCCCCCCCCCCCCCTTTGGCTACCACCCCTCT
The DNA here is from genome assembly GCF_003676395.1 of Aethalodelphis obliquidens. Classification (NCBI taxonomy): domain Eukaryota; kingdom Metazoa; phylum Chordata; class Mammalia; order Artiodactyla; family Delphinidae; genus Aethalodelphis; species Aethalodelphis obliquidens. Next base: position 19,533,863 of record NW_020837979.1, read on the forward strand.
GTTCTCTATGCTGTGGAGGCTTTATGTGGTGGGTTAGGACAGGCTGGCAAGTGGGCCCCAAACCAAGACTAGACGTAGGCTGTCTTACTCCAGTGGCCACAAGGTTATTCATAAAGTGACACTGCCCCTCAGTATCCTGTGAAATAGGTAGTCTATCCTCATACTGCTCACCTCATCCAACTGACAAGAGCCTTCCCGGGTTTCTGAGGCCTATTCTCTGAGAAAAGTCTGAGAGAAAAATTCCCAAGCAGGTTCCACTTTGTGTCCCCTGGTTCCTCAGGAACCTGAACAGAAACCATGAAGAGCTAAACCTGCTTTGTGGTTTATGACCATGCAACTCAGGCTGGGGATGTTGGAATTTGAGGCCTTTCCTAATACTGCAGAGTTTATACAAAATTTTGGAAATCTTGGCTCCTTTATTGGGGCCAGCTCAGCTAAGACCCTGCCCAAGACTTTTTGACAAAGAACACTTGTGATTTTGGAAATTTCTTAATGAACCTCCATATTGGACATATCTGATATGGAAGGTGAGGTAAGAGTAGGCTGCCATTATTCATTTCCTATCTCACCTGCCCCCTCACTGTTCATTTCATGGAAAAAGAAAATAAGGGCATGGAATAGAGACCCTCTAGGCAGAAGCCACATTCCTAAGCAACTGAGTTACATCATCAAAGGGTGGGTCCACCCCAGCTGCAACTAGATACCAGTGAGCAACTAGAAAAACAGAGAAAGGCCTAGCTGTCAAGGGCTGGGAGGGTTGCACGTGACCCAGGAAAATTTGTGACCAGGGCAAGTCTTCACTTCCATTAAGAAACAAAAGACTTAAAAGGAACCAAGGAATCCTGACAAGCAAGGCACATATCATGGAGTTCTAGGAGTTGGTGGGGCACATATGCGCCCAGAGACCCAATCCAGGAATGTTAGACGCCAAGCTTGATGCAACAAGATTGATTCTAGCCATCAGTGCTATGGACAAGGCTTCTTTTTATTGCCAGACTCAGAGAGGTTCAAAGTACGTAATTCTACAAAAGGGCAACGCTGGAGAGGTTAACACAATACAATGCAACGTGGGATCTATATTATGCTGGGCAGAGGTGGTCACGTGGCCAGCTACCCAGAAGAGCTGGCCTGGCCTAATTACCACAGGGACCAGCGCTGCTCTGAATCTCAAGACAAAGTCCAGGCAGGCACACCACGCACGGCCTCTGCAGCCTGAAAGAGGCACTGTTTTGTACGCCAAGAACTAAGGGGAAATCCAAACTCTGTGTTTTGAGAGAAGGAAAACAATTCAAGTGAATCTTCTGTCACTTTGAAAGATGTATTATTGAATATAATTTTGGTAGTAGAGAAATTGGGGGCATACCACTTGGGTGAGTAACCAAGTGATCTGGTGAGCAGCGAAACATCTTTGGTCCAGTTCAGTGCCATGGTCCATGTTGCTACCCACATAAAGCACATTTTGATAAGTTCTACATACGTACAATTCTCAGATGAGATAGAAGTCTCATGACGTCTGCCATGTCCGCCAGGATGAGCAAGCGCGTTACAGCCGATAGCAGAGCCCGGGCAGCTCGCACCATGGTGCCACGCTTCACCGAGGAGCACGGATCATCAGCGAACTCTGAAGAGGCGATGCGCATCGTCTCACCTGGAAGACAGACACGGAGACACACGTGGGTAGACGGGAGGCTCAGAGGCTGGCAGTCGTAAAGATCTGTGGATGGGCCATCACAGCTCTCATTGCAAAACCACTATTACCAGGTGGTACCAGCTCCCTCAGTGCAGCAGAAACTTTCAAGGCAAACGCATAAGTGCACCCAGACAGGTGCTGTAGACAAAACCCAAGTGTAAAATTATGTGTTTAGCACCAATAAGGAATATATTTAATTCAATTTGTCTAAGAACTGAGATGAATTTGCCTGACCTTAATCATTCTCACTCTGCAAATCCCTTGGAACCAGTGGTATTCACTAGGCTAGTTGGTTTCTCACAGTTGAAGAATAAAGTTAACTGCTCCAGAGAGGAATGAAACTTAAGACCTTGGCCTCATGAACTCTGTACTCTTAATTGAGCTAATCAGACAATAACAGACTATAGAGTTACCCCAAGTCTGTTCTTTCAATTGTCTGCTAGGAAGCTATTCTCTAATATAGAGAACATTTGTGAGACAACTGAAGCGATTCAACAGATGTTTATTAAGCACATACTCATGTCAGATTCTCTTCCAGGCTCTGGAATTGCAAAGGTGACTAAGAAGGCCCTGGGCCCAAGGAATTCACAATCTAATGAGGACACACGTTGTAAATACATACTTATAATAGTGATTACGTGCCATCATAGACATAGGATTAAGAATGAAGGCAAAGAAGAGGAGGAAGTGATTTACTTATTTAGTGTGAGGCTGGAGGGAAGCTGTCAACGTTGACAGCCTTTGAAAAACTAAAATGTATTCACCAGGAAGACAAAGGTAGGAAGGAAACCCGAGGCAGCAGGAACACCACGAGGCTCCAGAACTTGGAGCAGGGCGCTGAGTACGGGGAAATGCAATCACCTGGAAAGTCACAGCGAGTCAGGGGTGTGGGGAAGAGAGGCACCAGGGCCTGGAACACTGTGGAAGAGATCTGAACTGTGTCCTCAGCAGGGAGGGAAATGACTTAATAGATTTTTATTTTGGCCACATTATATAAAATAAACTGGAAGGGACAAGACTGGTGCAGAGAAGATAGGAAAGCACGGTTATAATCTGAGGGAGCAGTAATGAAGACGTGGACCAGGGAAATAGGAACAGGATACAGAGAGGAAGGGAGTATTAATGAGATCTGCATGAGAGAAACAACGGATGTGGGGACTGGTTAGGTATGGAAACCAGAGACGAGGTGGTGATGGTGAATACGGACCCAACACAACGGACACGTACACATTTGCACCCCAGGAGAGGGAAACAAAGGGAGATCATTCACTTCGTGAGATGGGCTCCATGGGGTGGATATCCACCCAGAGAACACAGAACTAGGAACTAGAACTAGGAAAAAGTATAATCAAGCTTCACAGAGCAGAAAACACACAGGGGTACAAATGCTTCAATGAACCAGAAGAGTAGAGTTAATATGACCAATTGATTAAATTAGGGTGACACAAGTCATTCAATATTTATTTATAAAATGATACTTCTCATCTATTCATCAAAACTGAGTTGATTTAAATAAAGTCAATTATATCACCGAAAGGCCATGCATCCTGTAATTTATCCTAAGATATAAGGGAAAATAAAAAACTCTTCTCACCATTTTACAGGCAGATCAAAATATAATGTAATTCCCTCAGTGTTGTAGTTATTTAAACCCTCACAGTGATCCTTTTTATACTTAAGAAATGTGGGTGTGTAAGGAAATATATTGTGCTGTTGGACTTTAAAAGAGGCTACCATCTATGACACAGCCAGCCAGCTTAGTCTTTATGCCTAGGCACAAACAAGTGGCTTAATATATAACAGCAGCATGGGAGAAGTTTAAATATTCACTATCATACTGGTGAGTTTTCAAGATGTATCGCTCTAGAGGCCTAAATATACTTTAAGGTAGAGGCTGGCAGTTAGGAGGTACATATTCAATCCCAGTGTTCTACCCTTGCCACAGGCTTGCATAAATCTCTTCTCTGCCCACCCTGTGTCACCCAGAAAAAGACAGTAGCAAATATCTGAGTGGTGGGGAGAAGTGTACCTCATTCTCACTCTGTAGAGTGCAGCAAGAAAGAACATTATACACCAAGGTGAATCTAATGAAATATCGAGAGGGTCACCCTAGGTAAAGAATGGACACATTTGTACATGGTATTCATGGGTAAGTCAGATGCTGTTGGAAGGGATCCACTTATTCAAGGAAGGGGGAGATTTATTCTGCATGTGAACCGAGGGAGCTACATGGTTGGTCCCAAATTTTCAGGTTAAATGGTATGAGTCATAGCTCAGGTAAGAATGGACCTTTCAGGCAGGGCTCTTCTCAGAAAAAAGGGCCCTAAGAGGAGAGTCCAGTCACACCCCCTTCCAGCTTGTGGAGAAACCATGCCTAATCAAGCTGATTTTCAAGGTCAGATTTTCATATAGGAGGTCAGTATAATAGCACTTCAGCCAGGTGCTGACTATTTGGTCAGCAATAGTGCTTCAAAGCCAGGGGATGGCACAGAGCAGGATGGAGCTGTCAGGTGGAGCTTGGGAACCACACCAGGCACTCCTGGAAGGCGCTCGGGAGATGTCCGTGAGAAAGAGAATGAGATCCAGAGAGAGAGAGAGCCAGAGACAGAGAGAGGAGATCCACATTAGCAAATGTGACTCTGCAAAAGGAAATGTCACACTAAATTCTGAGATTATCCTCCAATACATAAAAGACTATTTAATCCAATTTAAAGTAAAACTAAAAACTCACTTCAAGCAGATACAAATGATTTCATGTTGTTAAAGTTTTTAAAGGAAAGGCACTCTGGAGTTGGCTATAACTTTAATGCGTTTTACATCCCTGTAGTTTTAGGATTACTAAAAGAAAAAGGAAATCTGTATTACAAAATGATAAGAGAGTTTATCAGAATAAAATTAGCTATTTTCCCCGGGAACTGCTTTTTCTATAAGACTAAAATATTTAGCTAAGAAATAGCATGCCTGTGTAGGAGCTGGAAGACAGCAATAAAGAGAGGACACCAGAGCTGCCTGTTTCTTTTATACACACTCTTGTATTCAAGCTCATAAACTTGGTTACAGACCTAAGCTCAGAGCAGGGTTTCTACGATAAAGCCTTTGATCCTCTCAAGCCACTACCACCTGCTGGAAAGCAGAAAAAAACAGCATCTCCAAGTAAGTGACTAAGGGGAAATAATACTAATTAATCTGTATACAGCGCTTCTGTATAAAGGTTTAGTTTGTAAGTATTGTCTAAAAGTTTTACATATATTAACCCGTGGATTAACAGAGAATATACATCTTTAACAAAGACCAAGTGTCACACCTGACTCCTTCCAACCATTATTAAACTGTGAGATCAGCGATTATTCCACTTCTGTGTTTTAGTCCCCTCAACTATAAAATAGAGGTGGAAATAATAACAGCTACTTCGTAGGCTGTCATTAGAGTTAAAGATCAAAGATAACGCATTCAAAGCACCCAGCACAAGGCTTTGCCAGTAATGGGAGCTTACTCATTATTTACCATTAATACCGCAGCTACCACTATCACTGCAATCCTCTCCAATACAAGAATAGTTGGTGAACTCCCAGATAAAGGTTTGGAAGTGCACTTTGTGGCTGACTTCACTGCTTGTGTACACAATAATTAAGAAGCAAGAAAACATCTGCCTGATAAAAACGTATCGCTTTAAGGCAGAATATAACCCACTCCCCCACCAAAAAAAAAAAAAAAATGGTGTTAGTGCTTGGTTTTCAAATTGGTGCTTGTTTTGGTTCTTATGCTACCCTGGAGGACTTGGAACCTTTGCAAGGACTTGATAAATGTAGCAAGAGCCACATTCCATAAAATGGTGATTACTGTCTTGCTTAAATGCAGTAGAAGACCGCAGACTTGGAAACAGTAAACAGCGATGTGCTAAGCGTAAAAGAAAAATGGAGTGCAGAGGATCAATACTGAATCCGATGTCACTTAATATTTTTATAAAAATAAAGAGAAAAGAAATTGATAAACATGGTCACTTTAAATTTCATTGTGCAGTGGAAGTGTTTCTGAAATAACTGCACTGTATCAAACGTATAATTAAACAAAACCGATTGTAAGTTACTTTGTAAAGCAAGTAAGCACCCAATAAATTATCTTTGTTTCTAAATCCAAAATTTCAATAACCCTGTATATGTAAGGCAAGCCTCTCTACAAAAAGCATGCTGTTGACTTTATACTCTTAAGTCAATAAACGTTTCTATTGATCAGTATCTTTATTCTTCTATAACCATGACTACAAATCGAAACCAACTGAAATGTCAGTAGACTGATATATAGTACTTGGTAGTTGAAATGTGATTTCAAAAAATCTTTTAATGTGATGAGGAAAGAAAACCAATGTCATAAGTGGCATCCTGACTGAACAGCAGAGATAATACGATCATCAAAAATGCTATCATCTATGGGGCTGCCCTGGTGGTGCAGTGGTTGGGAGTCCACCTGCCGATGCGGGGGACGCGGGTTCCTGCCCCGGTCCGGGAGGATCCCATGTGCCGCGGAGCAGCTGGGCTCGTGGGCCGTGGCCGCTGGGCCTGTGCGTCCGGAGCCTGTGCTCCGAAACGGGAGAGGCCACAGCAGTGAGAGGCCTGCATACCGCAGAAAAAATAAAATAAAATACTATCATCTAATTCTGAATGAAAAAGGCAGGCTCACCATCTCAACATGCAAATAGAGAGGATGTTGGCTTCCTCTTGCTAATTAAGACACTGTGTTTAAAAAAAAAAAAAAAGGGCAGAATAGGAAGGTAGTGGTGAGGTGGGGAGTTAATGTCTAAATTCCAGAATTTAAGTATATGTCAGAGGACATCATGAAGCCTAAATCTTAGCAGATGCAGAACTCAGGTGTGACCTCTGCCTCCTTAGGAAACCATTCCAATTTGAGAGACCTCTAATTGTTAAAATTTTTTCTTCAATTATTTTGGTCCTCCATGTGTTCTTCTGAACCACACATAAAAATCTAGTCCCCTTTTCAAATCGATAAATCTTGAGAGAGTATTTTTAGATGTCCTTCAGGGAGAAGGAAAATGCCCAAACAAACACACATCAGCCATTGCCTGAGAACTAATGCTGCATCATCCAGATGATGAAAATGACAACTCACATAGAGAAATGAACAAACAACGCCCCCTAGTTTTCCAAATGTTAAATACCTACTAACTAGTCATTCAAGTTGGGCTGATTAGTTTGCTGGTACACAAACTTTTACGCAAATTTATAGTGTAAACATAAAAGGTGTTGCCAATTAGCTTTGGAGGGAAAAAATCTGGTTTCTGGCATGTTGTGAAGACAAATGATAAGATAGATAACAATTGATATCAAGTCATTATGACCTATTTCAGGATCTAAATTACTACCTATGTTTGAAAGATATAGAATATGAGCTCATAGGTGGAGTCCAACTCCTTAATTTCAGAGGAGAAAAGCCAAGTATCAAGAACCTTATATGGCTCACTCAAGGTCACACAGCCCACTTAAGGGCAGAGTTCAGACCAGAAGCTGGGTCTCTTGACTCTGAGTTTAAATGTGCTGCAATTCCCTACTGTAGTATATTTCTCTGGAAACCTTCTGTTTTTGTATGGCTTCACAAATTCACAACTGACTGTCCCCAAGTTAGTCCACATAACTTAAGACTTTTTATACCAGTTTGGATGTCTTGATACTATGCTTAGGTGCAAATATATTTGTAAGTTCCTATGGAATCTCATTGTTGTCATTAGTACAACTAAATAATACTTGCACCATTGATTTCAATCAGCTTAGATATAAATACAAAGAAAAGCAAGTAGGAAGTATAAAGAAAGCACATTATATAATTTGCATCTTAGAGGCTGCAGATGAATAAACTACACTTGGAATTGTTATACTGTAAAATAACAAGTCAACTTAACTTTTTCTAAAGTAGTCTTTGGCTAAACAAAGCACAGGAACAATTCTTATATTGAGAAACGTTGATTAGGATAGAAAACTCTACCACACATTTCAAAATTAGAAACAAAAAAAAAATGTTCCAAGTAATTGGTATCATGAACATGGTAAATGGTGCTATAAAATTACAGCTTAATTAAGCTATATTTTAAAATATCACATGGAGAAAACTGATTTTCTTCACTAGTTTGAGGGAGAAAAAAACAGAATGATCAGATTCTAGGATTTAAATGGCACAGTCTATGCTTTATTTTCTGAACTGCCATTGATTTCCAAGTCATCACAGAGAAATGGTAGTTTCTTAAATGTGATTATAGCCATGAGTCTTCTTTACTGAACTGACTGGAGGCATCCATGTCACCATCATTCTGGCTCCTATATTAAGAGAGATCACAGAAGGACCACATCTAAATCAACATCAGAATATCAATTGTAATAAAATACAGTTAACAAAAGTATTTTTGTTCGGTGGGAGGATCTGGCAATAGGTAAAGAACAAAATGGATTGAAGATAGCTCAAAACCCTAAATTCAAAAAGACAAACTTCCAAAATGTGCTAATCAAAGCTTTCTTCAATTCTGTGATCAATAGCTTGTCACGAGGGTCATGATGGATCTCAGACAGTCTTCTCTCCTTCCAACTCAAAAGTACATTCTTAAAATAAGTGAAGTAAGGTTATAACAAACATCAACCTTGAGAGGAAAACATGTCCCAACAGGGTGACATGCAGTCTTATGGGTGAGGGAAATTTGGAGGGTTAGAGAGTGACGGTCCTGTCTACACTGCCTTTAGTTTGTAGGCTTGACTGTATGATCATATCTATAAATGGGTGCAAAGTATATAAGGAGTTATATATCATTTCATTCATCCTTTTATTCATTCAATAAGCATTTATTAAGCACCTGCTATGTGGTAGATACTTGTTAAGTTCTGGATATTCAAGGTGAAGTCACGATTCCTGCCCTCTACTTACTAGCATCGTGATCTTTCTGAATGACTCACTAACAAGGATCATCTGAAGAACATCTGTAGAGAAACACCCACTGATCAGGCATTTGGAAATTCAAGAAAGGGGAAGCTGCATTTTGGGGAGCTGGGACTCATGAGTATGAAGAGGATGCTTAGTCAGCTACAATAATAAGTAAGAGTGGCCAAAAAGTGTGTGTGTGTGTATGTGTATCTATATATCCTATATCTCTATATCTGCATTTGTATCTAGAGAGAGAGATTAAGTTTTTCCTTCTTTATCCCTGCAATGTATAGCTTTTAGCCATGATTCTGAGAGAAGGCAGAGACCAGCCACACACTCCTGACCTCTCTTCTCCTCCAATTCCCTGCTAGATTTCTAAAGAACAAAGAGTGTGGATGAGAATGTCCCAGACAAATACACCCTTCATTATTAATTAGTTCCTCAGCCCCATATTGAGCAGGTCTGGGTCAACAGAGAGATTTCAGGGCCCCTCTAACTTCTTAACATCAAACCCTAAATGAAAAGTGGGCCTGAGGGGTCTAGGACCCCTTTCCTGTGGACGAATTCAGTTTTCAACTAATATTTCCAAAGGAAACAGACGCCATCTGATCACAATAGTTTCATGAAATTAAAGAGAAGTATAGAAAGAGAGATGAAAGCATGAAGATTACAGAAAGTCAATGAATTGTAACGTTTTCTCTCCTTCCGCTGGAAATGAGATCTACTACCACAGTCAAAATAATGTAGGGTATCCAGAATGTCAGGAAACATGACAAAATTACTTTTTTTAATTTGCTAGTTAAAATTTCAAATAATATTATCAATATTTTTCTTAAACCTCCAGAACGTTGTTTCTTATAAAGTACATAAAAACTTAAAGCAAGGATCCAATTGTTATACTGAAAAAAAAAAAGTCAAATAAATGTGCTCTTTTCCCTGTATTCCCAGATTTTTTGGATACTGTTTTGATGCGGAGCCATTTTCACATTCACCTGCCAGTCCACGGTCCTTCTGCCTTTGCAGGCTGCTCTCAAGCAAAGGGAGACCCATTCTGTGCTCCTTAGTGGTTATTTCCTTCAGAGTTAGTGGAAAATGAGTGATAAATGACTTGAAAATTACACTGTATGTACTTGCCAGTGAATGTAGGCGCCCAGTTCCTTGGCAAATAGAGTTCTCACTACAAATTAATAAACTCACATTGGGAATACAATTTAACCTCCTAGGTAGGTCTGCCTATAAGGAGAGAATATTCTGGTCATGCTGACATTAGTATTTCACTCTGTATGACAGCATAATAAGGATTAATACACTAACATGGACTTTTTTTTAAAAGATTTAATTTTATTTGTTTTGGGCTGCATTGGGTCTTCGTTGTTGAGCACGGACTTTCTCTAGTTGTGACGAGCTGGGGCTACTCTTCGTTGCAGTGTGCGGGCTTCTCATTGTGTAGCTTCTCTTGTTGCAGAGCATGGGCTCTAGGCGCGCAGGCTTCAGTAGTTTGTGGCACATGGGCTTAGTTGCTCCACAGCATGTGGGATCTTCCCAGACCAGAGATCAAACCCCTGTCCCCTGCATTGGCAGGCAGATTGTTATCCACTGTGCCACCAGGGAAGTCCCATAACATGGATTTTTAAAGCAAATACACATGGTTGTTTAATTCTTACTTCACTCACATACTATGAAGATGGAACGACTGACAAGCAATTGCCCTGGGGCACCACTGGGAGGTGTCTGATTTGTGGTAAGTATGGGGACTGGTTTTGAACAACGAAGGGGAATTTCATTTTCAGTTCCTACTCTGAACAGCAAGTAGCTTTTCCTACCAAAAAAGAATTTGCAGAAAAAGTTGGGGAAGAAAATGCAGATGTCAAAAAACCCATTGATGTGGAGAACTTATTTAAGAGACACAGAACGGAAGCATGACTGAGCAAACTTGGACTTAACAAGCAAAATTCTAAGCCACTGCCAGATGGTATTCAGGACCATGAAGTACGAAGCAGGCATCCTGGCACATTGGAGAGAGGACAATGGCAGCCAAGGCTGATTCAGTCCAAGCCCACACAGAGGTCACCATCTATTCACACTAACCCAACACTGTTACTTGGATGGAATAAAAAGCCTGTATGAATCCACTGTGCGTCCTTTATAAGAGGCCCTAAATAAACAAAGGGTAAGCAACCATATTTAATAATCACAGCAGATTGTGGGTTCAGTGATTTTTAACAGACGCATTCGTTACCTTCACACAATTCCAAGCTAAAGAACTTTTTCAGGTATAACTGCATGAGCGCGCACACACACAAACGCCCACCAAGTGTGCCCTATTTAAATACTCCAGTCAAGGCTTCGGCACAAAGAGCTGGCAAAACCAGGAAACGCAACCATTTATAGAATTTAGCCTAAAGGCTGCTTCTGCCTCATGTGCTACGCATTATAATTACATCTGAGAAGCCCCAAATCTAATATTTTCAATAATCAACAGGTGCAGCTAGAGATCATGTCCAAAAATGGAAGCATTGCTAAAATCTATTCTGCCCGATTGTGTGGATCTCTTCAATGTTAATTAATGTTGGCTCCTCACTTCTGCTTACCTTTAGCTCATCTCCCTCTTCTCCAGAAACTAAGAACACATGCCTAAATGATCTCAAGAACCCCTTCCATGTATACCATGATGCAAGAAGTAATAATAGCTATTTATAAAATACTATGTACCAGGCACAATGTTAAGCACTTTACATTTAAGATCTCACAATGAGGTGAACAACATTACCTTCACTTAAAGATTAAAAAATTATGGCTTAGCTTAGAAAGGTTTATTAATTTGTCCAAGGTCAGCTTAACACTAGGAATTGAATCTAAGGCTAATGGACTTAAAAGTCTGTGATCCGGGCTTTCCTGGTGGCGCAGTGGTTGAGAGTCCGCCTGCCGATGCAGGGGACACGGGTTCGTGCCCCGGTCTGGGAAGATCCCACATGCCGCCGAGCGGCTAGTCCTGTGAGCCATGGCCGCTGAGCCTGCGCATCCGGAGCCTGTGCTTCGCAACGGGAGAAGCCAAAACAGTGAGAGGCCCGCTTACCACACACACACAAAAAAGTCTGTGATCTTAGTAACCTTGAAGCTCTAAGTCAGTCTATTGATAAAAACAAACCTAAAACACAATCTGATGATGATGATGATAAATAATGAGATTAATAATTATAGCTAATCCTAACATAATGCTTATTTAGTGTCAGATACTGTTCTAAGCACTGCATTTACTCATTTAATCTTCATTAACATCCTACAGGATAGGTACTCTTCCCATTTTATAGATGAGGAAACTGAATTATATAAAAATTAACTTGCCAGAGGCCAAAAAACTTCGGATAATGGAATAAGGCTTTTAACCCAGAAAGTCTACAGTGTTTAGGACATAACCACTTCAAGGACAATGCCAATGGTTACATGTCAAGCAAAACAATAAAAACCAATAACAAAAATATGTTCTGGGTCTTCCCTGGTGGCGCAGTGGTTAAGAATCCACCAGCCAATGCAGGCGACACAGGTTTGATCCTTGGTCCGGGAAGATCCTACAGGCCATGGAGCAATGAAGCCCATGCACCACAACTACTGAGCCCATACGCCACAACTACTGAAGCCTTCACACCCTAGAGCCTGCACGCTGCAACTACTGAGCCCATGTGTTGCAACTACTGAAGCCCGCGCACGTAGAGCCCATGCTCCACCGCAATGAGAAGCCCGCGCTCTGCAGTGAAGAGTAGGCCCTGCTCCCAGAACTAGAGAAAGCCCACGCGCAGCAACAAAAGAAAGCTGAAATGTAGCTGAAAGAAAGAAAGAAAGGGAAAAATGTATGTTCTTAACACCAATCACAATCAGTGATAAATTACTTTGTGGCAATATTTTTTAAACTGATCTTTTAAATAAAATCTAGGCACTAAAGTGACGTACTCATGCACTCTAATTTTAAGGAACTAGGTCAATACTTAAACAAATAAAATCACAAGAGGATATATAAAATAGGAACTGCAATGGAAGAAGGTCCTTGTCTCTCTCTGTAAAATCAGACATCTGATATGCTTATCTTGATTCATAGATGTCCAACTAACAATGCTATTGTGTTGTGATCAGACTCAACTTCCTTTTTTTTTTTCTAGAGACAACTTTAGAACCTTCCTTAACTTGAAAATAGAACTGTCCAAGGGTAAGCAAAAACATCGCAGTTTTCTTTTAGACTGTAGAGTGTAACACTAGGCATTGTGATGCCCAGTCAATGTTTCTGCATTAAGGCTAGAGACATATTTAAAGTGCTGCTGATTGTGATGCAAAAATCACATATGTTCTCTTTTTCAAATGCAACCCACCTTACAGTAGAATGAGAAACCCATAATCATCTATGGAAATTAGTCTGCTTTCCACCTATTATGCATATGTATGCCAAATAATTCTAGACTAAAAGAAGGAACAAAAAAGAACTAATTCTTCATCACGTGACAGATTTTGCTAATCATTTTGAATTCCCACCACCTTGAAAAGTAAAGATTTAATATTTCCCACTATTAATTGGATATCACTTACTAGCTCTTTTCAGTTAGAATTTGGGGCTCCTCTAAATCTTAGGCTTATTAACCTTCACATATGGAAACTACGAATAAAGTAAAAATGTTAATAGTATTAATATTCTTCTAGCAAACTATTAAGTAACAAAATTATCAGGAGGATAAGCTCTTAAAATAATTGTGCTTTGTCTCTGAGAATATACCAGTGAAGAACCTGGGCTCAGACTTCTTGATCTTAAGTCCTGGTTCTCACATTTTTTTTCCTTGTGTGACCTTAGGAAAATTACTTAAACTTTTTAAGACTCAACAGTAAAATGAATAAAATATCACCCCATGTCACAGATTTATGTAAAACTTAAATGAGAGGAGGTAAGAGACTGAATACGAAGAAATATATCTCCAAGACACCTGGAAATGCATATGAAATATAACAAACGTCTTTATAAATGGCAGGGCAATCTCTGAACTAAAAAAAAAAGAAAAGAAACAGAAATTAGCAACCTTGAAATAAAAATGGTAAATTGATTCTGAAGCATTGACAATCTTAGAGTTATTAATAGTTATTTAGAAGCTAGACTTTTAATTGCTACAGATGGGACAGGAGAATGTCTTGTCCCTCACGAGGAAGAGCTCTGTAATGTTCTCTACCCAAAATAAAATTGAGAAACTTAAAGTGCTATATCAGTGAAAATATTAACTAGAAAATAAATGTGTCCTCTGGCAAAGAGGAGTGATAAAGAAACATGTCTGTCCCTATCCAGAAAAAAAATCATACAGTTTCATTTATATTTGGCAATGATAGTTTATAATCAGAGTACTAACCTCATGTGTTTGTAAGAAACTCAGTTACAGTATCTGCATGACTAGAAGCAGAGAAGTTATTTTAAAATTTAGTTTCAGGTTGGTGGTATTTGGGGTTCTTGTCAGACACAAAATCAAATGCTTTTTGGAAGGATGCATAGCAATCTCTCAAATAAGGCTTCAAAGAAATGAGTATACAGTTCAAAATTATAGAACACTGTAGTTGTGCTGAGTGGCAGGGTTAATGATCTTAAAGAACTTAATAATTAAACTAAAAAAAATAATGATTAAAGAACTTCAGATAATAAAAGTATAAGGAATAAAATATATAACATTTAAAAATATTTATAGTAGTAGAACAAGAATTTGAAAGCATGAATTAAGGACCATGATACTTTGAACCAAATTGATTGTGTGTGTGTGTGTGTGTGTGTGTGTGTGTGTGTGTGTGTGTGTGTGTGTGTTTTGCTGTACCGTATGGCTTATGGGATCCTAGTTCCCCAACCAGGGATCAAACCCAGGCCCCCTGAAGTGGAAGTGCAGAGTCCTAACCACTGGACTGCCAAGGAATCCCCCAAATACATTTTTAATAACAGATATTAAATCTGAGAAGAAAGAATAAATTAAAAATTAGATACAACTAAAAAGAAAATCTGTGAAGTAGAAGACAACTAAAAAAACTTAACCAAAAAAGGGCACAAATAGTTAAAGAAATGAAGGATAAGAAAAAGAAATATGTAAAGAATATAGAGAAATTTTCTAATATAAGGCTACTCGGGATTGCAAAGAAGGGGATAAATAGAATGGAAAAGAGCCAGTATTTGTGAGACAATGGATGAGAATTTTCCAGAGTTGAATAAATACATTAATACTCTGATTCAGGAAGTCCAACATACACCAACCAAGATAAACGAAAAGAAGTCCACACTTGGTAACTTCATAGTAAAACTGAAGAAAACAAATGTCAAAGAGAAGATTTTAGTTTAGCTACAAAGAAAAAACAGACCAGCTACAACATAATGACAAATTATACAGACAGCATCCTTCTCAATGGCAAAATGGAAGCCAAAAGACAGTAGCATAATATCTCCAACATTCTGAGAAAACCTAATAGGCACACCAGAATTTTACGCCTAGCTAAAATATTATTTAAAATGAGAGCAAAACAAAGACGGTTCCAGAAAAATATGAGACAGCTTACGGTCAAGCACCTTCACTACTGAAGAAACCATCAAATGTACATATCATGAAGAACTGGGATTCACAATAGAATCAATTTAAAAGATTAATAAAATAATATGCATAAATAACTTAAAATAACCTGGTTTGTAACTAGCCCATAAGAAAAATTTTTAAATGGTATCCAATAGTAATACTAACCAGTGGTAGTTTTAATAGTATATTTTCTAACAAAGATGTCTAATAGTGTTTTTATAGCCTCTAGTCCTTAACTTTCATCTTTTAGTATAATATCAGTGATAACCCATCCTATCAACATATAATACATTTGATTTAAATACCTCACTTTGTGTCTTCATCTAAATGTAATTCATGGCAAAGTACTACTAATTTGATCAGTATTTTAAATAATTACATAGTCCTCTCCATTGCCAGAGCCACTACCCTAACCAAACTCTCAGCACACCACCTAAGATCTTACAAGAGTGCCCAGTTAGTCCCCCAGTTTCTAGGCACATCCTCTTCTTTTTTATTCATCCCATGCTCATCAGCAAAAGCTGTCAAGTTAGTCAAATCATGAGAATCAAGACCTACAGTGTAGCTAATCAGAGTATGTAATTGTATTACATTAAATCATGAACTCTAATATATAGTTTTAAAGAATTCTACCAATTATCCCTCCTTTACTTCTTATTCAGACATAGTCTCTTAGTGCTTTAGCTTATACTACACTCTGACATGGAAAATCTTCTAGCTTTTACTAAAAGCACAACACTCTCTTTTCTGCCTCTAAACTCCTGTTCTGTTTTCTCTACCCATCACACCCCTATATTCTTTCTTCCATGGTCGGTATACACTTCGCTGACCTAAACTGATTTTTCATTTCCTGTAGTTGTAGAAAGTTGGCCTACATAATTCTAGCTATTCCAATTAATACTCAATCTTTTAAATCCTCAATTGAATATCAAACTGAGTATAATTTCAATATGAAATGTATTTTCTAATTCTTCTTTTCTAATCTCTTAAAACTAGAAACCAGTTAACAAGTACAGGAAAGCTATATTAAACGGAATCTCATTTTTTCTCCATTCTGGATAGCAGAGAAAGGACCAATCAATATAGAGGACGTGGTCCACTATTATCATAATAAATATTCACAATCAGCCCTAATCGCAAACATCTTAGAATAACAGCTTGCGTAACACTATTCTTTTTTTGTTTGAATATGGCAATTTTCAAAAACTACAATCAACTACCTATGGAAATTACAAAGGTCTAAATAATAAAAGCATAGAACTCTTGCAAGAGCTGAGTTATTTCCCCATAGACTAAAACTATTTATAAACTGTATTTCCAAAACTTGATTTTTTTTAACACCTCTTCCCACTTTCTAACAATATATTATGAAGGGAGAGTGTGTTTTGCAGACTGGGGAGTAAGAAGATAATGAATGAGTTACGAGAGGAGAAAGAAAGATTTTCCCTGACATCCACCCACATACACCCCCAAAATTCACAGAATGCAGCTCCATCCTACATTCCTACACCGTCCTGCTCACTTAAGAGTCTATTAGTAAATTATGTTATAGGTTAAATTGTGCACCCCCCCCCCAGCCCAAAAGATAAGTCAAAGTTCTAACCTCCAGGACCTTGTTTCGACCTTATTGGGAAAGAGAGAGACTCTTCTCAGATATAATCAAGTTAGGATGATGTCATACTGAATTAGAGTGTACCCTAACCCAACATGACCGATGTCCTTATAAGAAGAGGTGACATATAGACACACAAGAGGAGAAGACCATATGAGGATGAAGGCCGAGATTGAAGTACTAAAGCTTCAAGTCAAGGAACACCAAACATTGCCAACAAACCACCAGAAGCCAGGAAGGGACAAGGAAGGACTCTCGTCTTCAGGTTTCAGAGGGACCGTGGCCCTGCCAAACCTTGATTTTGGACAGAACTATAGGAGAATAAATTTCTACTGTCCGAAGTCACCCAGTTTGTGGGACCTCATTACCACATCCCTAGGAAACTTATACAAAAGAAGACACGTGTACCCACTTTGTGAGATAAATTGCATTTTAATTTTTTTTATTTTTTATAAATTTATTTATTTTAGGCTGTGTTGGGTCTTAGATACCGCGTGGGCTTTCTCTAGTTGCAGCGAGCAGGGGCTACTCTTCATTGTGGTGCATGGGCTTCTCATTGCGGTGGCTTCTCTTGTTGCGGAGCACAGGCTCTAGGCACGTGGGCTTCAGTAGTGGTGGTTCGCAGGCTCTAGAGCGCAGGATCAGTACTTGTGGTGCATGGGCTTAGTTGCTCCGCGGCATGTGGGATCTTCCCAGACCAGGGCTCAAACCCGTGTCCCCTGCATTGGCAGGAGGATTCTTAACCACTGCGCCATCAGGAAGCCCTAAATATATTTTTTAAATGTATTCTACATCTCAACTTTGGTTGTTAGATTACTGAAAAATTATTCAACCACCAAGATTTCCCACAAGAGTTTGAACTGAAGTCATTAAAATTCACACTCACAGTAAAATTTTAGTCATCCAGGGACCAGCCTTCCAGAATCCCAAACTCCTCTAATGACTGCTGACCCAAAAGTAGGCAGGGTTACAATGTTAGCAATATCAGGTGCAAAAAAGAAGCCTTCCACGAGTGCCAAGGAAGAGAGACCTATTGCCAAGAGGATCTGACGCTCCAAAGATTGAACCCAGTGTTGAATGGCTGTCATGCTCTGATTGATAGGAATTGTATGTGAAAAATCATCCCTTCCATGCAAGGCTGGGAACTGAACCAGAAGTAGCAGGAAGCAAAAGAAACAAGAAACAGGAAAACTGGAGATCCTTAATGGCAGCATTTAGAAGTGATGCTGGGGCAGTGAGCAGTAGATACTGCACCATACCAGTCAATGATGAGAGAGTCAGAGAGGAGAGGCAGTTCTGCAGCATAGAAAGTATCAAGATTCCTTATTAGAGGTCTCACCTCTCACAGCCTCATTCTCCCTGGGACACACAGAAATCACAGGTCTGCTCTGCAGCATATGTAGGCTAATACACAGGGAGATACTGCCCTAAAGCTAGTAAAATCTCAGTTGCTCATTGAGCAAACCACCCTAAGGGGATATCAAACATCCAGCAGCTCACTGTACTTGGTAACTCTGATAGTCACCCTAAAGACTTAATAATGACTGAAATGTTTGGTAATTTTCCTGCCTACATTAGCTGATTGATTCTATCTACAAATTTCATTGCTATTGCAAATATAAAATTGTATTAGAAAGCTGATTTAATGAAAATAAAACATCCATCATGGATTCGGTAATGTAAGACTTTTAAACAAATAACTTAAAGACAGAAATTTTAATGTGATTTTGCCTAGAATTCCAGTAAATGTCAAACACTAAAAAGTTCTTTATAAGTAGAGTATGGTCTAGTGTAATGTTTGTAACTTATCTTGAATATTCCCATAATAACATCACTGATATTTGTTGAATGATATTCTCACTGAGCATCCATTATATGTCATGTATTATGCTGGGTGATAATGATAGCGTCAATATTACTGAAGTATGTCTACCTCCAAATACCCTAAGGTCTGATGACTACATCATTGAAGTCATCCTTGAGTCCACTGGTAAAACTGAAAAGACAAATAATATTAAAAATGTTAAGTCGATTGCAGATGTTGTAAATGTGACCAAGTGATTTTCTAAAGATAGAAATATTCCTAACGAAGGAGGGTTTCTTCAGTATTTGAATCATTGTCCAGGAAAAACACGTGATTGCATTCTACTTGCAGGCTACCTATATGGAAGAAAATGTATCAGTCATTGTCCCAGGAAAACAAATTCTAAAGCAACCACCCGAACTATTAGATTAGGTTTTTAGATATGCAACCAAAATCCAAGCACAACATGATAGCTCGTATTTATGATGATATCCCTGAGGCATTAAGAAAATGTTTAAATAGATATTTAACAGTATAGATAACAATTAAAAACTCTGTAATCATAATAGCCATTTAAAAATAAAACAAAACAGGGCTTCCCTGGTGGCGCAATGGTTGAGAGTCCGCCTGCTGATGCAGGGGACGCGGGTTCGTGCCTCGGTCCGGGAGGATCCCACATGCTGCAGAGCGGCTGGGTGCGTGAGCCGTGGCCGCTGAGCCTGCGCGTCTGGAGCCTGTGCTCCGCAACGGGAGAGGCCACAACAGTGAGAGGCCCGCATACCGCAAAAAAAATAAAAAAATAAAAAAATAAATAAAACAAAACAAATAAAAACTGTAAATCCCTAGGAATAAAACTAAGAAAAACGTTAAATACCTTTAAGGAGGAAATTATAAAACCATTGAAATATATGAAATAAAATATGATGAAATATAGAGATATGCCCTAATGATAATTAAGACTCAGTATTTAAAGATGGAAATTCTTTCCAGATTGATGTATAAATTCTATGCAACTTTAATCAAGATCCCTTGTAGAGAGTTCCCTTGTAGAGAAATTAATAAGATGATACTGAAGTTCAGATTGAGGAACAAAGGGCCAGTAAAGAATAGCCAAGATAATTCTGAAGAACTACAAAAAGGAGATGAGGTTTTGCCCTGCCAGATATCAGTATTTATTAATAAGCCATAGTAATTAAGTCAAAGTGGTATGCATGCAAAAACTGACCAACGGAATAACAGAATAAAGTAGCTTGCAACAGCCTAACTTATACATGTAAACAGGACCTATGACAAATGGGAGACGGATGGACTGTTTAATAAATGGTGCTAATTACTGGCTATGAATAGGGAAAATAATAAACAAGATCTTAATTCACAAAATAAATCAAAGATAAAGACTAGTATAAAAGTGAAACGTTTAAACATGTAGGAGTACATATTTATGGTATTGGGATAGAAAAGAATTTCTTAAGGACACACAAAACACCCAACAAAGAAAAGATGAATAAAATTATGTTTATAAAAAACTGTATGTAAAAAATAAGGCATGAACAAAATGAAAATATTAGTCACAGACCAGGAGTGTATATTTACAAACAATACATAAAATACAAAGTTTTTTTTTTTTTTAATTGAAGTATGGTTGATTTACAATGTTGTGTTCATTTCAGGTGTACAGCAAAATGATTCAGTTATACATACTTCTTTCAGATTATTTTCCCTTATAGGTTATTACAAAATATTGAGTATATTTCCCTGTGCTAAACAGTAGGTCCTTGTTGGTTATGTATTTTCTGTATAGTACTGTGTATATGTTAATCCCAAACTCCTAATTTATCCCTCGCCCACCCCTTTCCCCTTTGGTAACCATAGTGCATTTTCTATGTCTTGTATAAAAAGTTTTGTTTATAAAGTTTCTGTTTTATATATAAAGTTGATCTGTATCATTTTTTTTAGATTCCACATAAAAGCATTATCACATGATATTTGTTTGAGTATCCAAAGTATCTAAGTATAGTTAATTTAGAGGAAGAAGAACAAACGACCTAATGGAAAAATAAGCAAAGGAAACAAACGACCAGCAGGCCCAAATGGCTGATAAATAGATGAAAAGCCCAGCAACTGAAGATATGGAAATTGAAATAACAGACACAGTTTTGCACCTAAAAGACTGGGAAAAAATACCAAACACTGTGATAAAATTTAGTGAGGATGTTGGAAACAGGAAATCTCACATACTGCCAGGAGCAATATAAACTGTTACAGTTACTTTAGAGAATATTTTCAGAATATCTAGTGAAGGTGAATGGTAGATACCATAGGACTCTGAAATTCAACTTTCAGTCAGCATAAGAGAAAAAAGACAGACCTAAGAACAAATCACTGTCAGTTATTGTCC
This sequence comes from Aethalodelphis obliquidens, assembly GCF_003676395.1. Lineage (NCBI taxonomy): Eukaryota > Metazoa > Chordata > Mammalia > Artiodactyla > Delphinidae > Aethalodelphis > Aethalodelphis obliquidens. The sequence continues at coordinate 19,554,857 of NW_020837979.1, forward strand.
CAGGAAAACAAGTTTCAGGACAACGGTTAGACCTTATACATATTTATGGACTGCCTTATTTAACAATTCTACTTATAGCTGTATTCCCACAAGACACTCTTGTACTTGTTCACTAGAAGAGGCTCAGAAAGATTTGTTTACTGCAGCTCTGTGTGTTACAAGCAGACACTGGAAATGCTCCAAATGCCCAACAGTAAGAAAATAGTTAATCTCTGCATCCAATAGAATAATACAAGAAATCAACTAGGTTCATTTAGTCAAGTTAGACAAATGCAATGATAAATGATATTTTCAATATAGTACTACTAATGTAAATATTAAAGAAATTACAAGTAATTGTATATATTATTTATAAATGAATATATGTATTGCAAGAGGAATTCATTAAAAAGATTTCAAAAAGGAAATCAAAGAAAAGATTCTTCACGGCAAGACTGCTCTGTGGGAGATATTAAGACAGAGAAAAGGATCTCTCCCAAAAATATCTGTTTGTATTACTTTATTGGCTCATACTTGACATTTAAAGGATGATACAGGGCACCCCAATTTGAATACACTGGTTTTTCAGGGTGACATGTGATAAAGAGCAAGAAATCGAGACTGAACTAAATGGAAGGATGTTTCCCACCAGCCTTTGGGATGGTTACAAATCCACTGTTTTGGTTGAAGGATGTATTGTCTGGAAGAGGTAACTATTACTGACATGAGTTCTTAACTGACAATTTTCGCTAAAATTCACTCTCTCTGAAGAGAGAGAAGGGTGGTGAGAGCACTGCTTTTAATCAGGCAAGGAGTCTGAAAAAGGTAGGCATTTCAGTGTAGTTAAAAAAAAGAAAATGGGCCCTGAGCGCCTAGGCTAGTTCCCAGAGGAATCAGAGGCCAGGAGTAAAGCTGAGGGCAATGACGCTGGAAGACATTTTCTGCTCCGCAATTTTGCCCAGGGCCAGCCCACCTTTCTAATGTGACTCCATTTTCAGCACAGCGTAAACCCCCTTGAGAGCCATGGAATTGGGTTCTACATATTAAGCTTTTGAGTAAATTCTCCAAATGTAACGCCAGAAGAGAGTCCAGGTAATCACATACCTTAAATCCTTTCTTTCTGTTCGGTGAGCTTTCCAATTTATACATAGATTAATGTGTTTACAAATTTACCTTTCCTAAGGGTTTAATGTTGGCTCATATTTAAATCGGTTTCATTTCCTAAGAACAAAACTAGTAAAAAGGGATAACTGCAATCAGCAGTGATAGAAGACAGAATAATATTTTTAAATTTCCAAGAAGAGTGAAAACAATGGTTGATGGAGGAATGGCCGGATACACTGTTGATACTGTCACATCTGGTGCTAGCATTGCTGAATAGCCACCTCAAGGCCTTGTGCAGGCACATAAGAAGGCTTCAACAAATGCTCATCCTGATTAATATCCATCGATTCAGTAACACAAGTACTGTGACTGAATGTCAGAATGAAATCGCGGACCGGCCTGCTTCTGTCTGGATGCCTATGAAGACAAAGGACGGAGGCTCTGTCTGGTCCCTTCCAGCAAAACAAAACATGACTAAACTATCTATATGAGCATAATGGCTAGAAGAGGCACACCAGAACTGCCAAGTTCATGGAGGTAAAGGGAGAAAAAGCCAGGTCGTGTCAATGTATGTAGATGGAGTAGTATTGACGAGAGGAAGCATATTCGGAATTTAGCTGCCACAGAAATAACTTCCTCAGGGCTTCCCTGGTGGCGCAGTGATTGAGAGTCCGCCTGCCGATGCAGAGGACACGGGTTCGTGCCCCAGTCTGGGAAGATCCCACATGCCGCGGAGCAGCTGGGCCTGTGAGCCATGGCCGCTGAGCCTGCGCGTCCGGAGCTGCAACGGGAGAGGCCACAGCAGTGAGAGGACCTCGTACCGCAAAAAAAAAAAAAAAAAAACTTCCTCAGGTGGAAGTCAAGGAAACAGCATAGGCAACTCTGTTAATGGGACAAATCTGCCCGGCAATCAAGAGCCCTTGATTAGCAAATGCTTTATAAAAACCAGGGAGGCCTAGACCCTAGACAGAACTTTCACCGCAGGGGACTAACCATGCATTGTTTCAGATAATAGCAAGGCAACACTTCCCCTAGGTAGCGTAGGAGGGTTTCCGTTCTCAATTTGTTGGGTATTGAATGTGGCCATAGGCAATGCAGGCCATCCACTTTAGAAATGCACCAAGTGTGATAAACGAGATTGACGTTGGGGGTGTATCACAGGGCGAATGAAAAGCTTACCGGGAAAATGACTAAGGGTACTTTATTTTAGAGCCAAAGCTTGAGGAAAAGCCAAATGCTTTAAGGAATGAGTGAACTACAGTTTGGTTTCACATGTCTGAGAAGATTATTGGAAAAAAAAAAAAAAAGGAAAGGTCAGATATCAAAAAGAAAACAAAACCAAAGAAAATGCAGACATTGTGAATCATCTGCATGAAATGTACTGGAATATTTGTAATGAATTAGAGGCTATAATAAGTAAGTAGGGAATGAAAAGAAATATGGGAATGCAAACTTTTTTTTAAATTGGAGGTTAGAAGATTGAAGTCGCTCTAGTAATGATTTTAAAAACGTGTATTCTCAGTGAATGAACAAGGAGAACAAAAGAATCCATCTAGTAAAATGACAGTAGGAACTGGAAATGAGGCATGAGGAAATAGCTGAATTACCAATTACCTTGAAACAACCTTTACAGAGGAAAAGCAGGAGTGCCATCCAAATAAGTTATCATATTTCCCAGTATGATTTTGAAGTCAAATTGTATTAAGAGAAAAATGTGGGAAGGATTCAATGCTTCTCAAGTTATGTGAAGCAACACAGACAGAAAATACCTTGCTTATCTAAAAACACTAAAAAATGATGATATTTAAAACCATGGACAGCAGATATAAATAGAGAAGAGGATCTAGGACTGAGCTCTAATCTAAAAGAGTAAGAAGTGGACTTCCCTGGTGGTCCAGTGTGTAAGACTCCGAGCTCCCAAAGCAGGGGGCCCGGGTTCGATCCCTGGTCGGGGAACTAGATCTCACAGGCATGCCGCAACTAAGAAGTCTGCATGCCGCAACTAAAAGATCCCTCATACTGCAACTAAAGATCCCGCGTGCCACAACTAAGACCTGGCACAGCCTAAATAAATAAATTAAATAAATAAACATATAAAAAAGAATCTCTGCATTCATCTTTTAAAAAATAAAATAGTAAGAAGATCCAGTCACAAAAATCAGAAAGGAACAGCAAATGACAAGGGGGAAACATGTTCTCAAAGTCAACTGAAGTCCATATATCAAGAGGTGGAAGTGATCAGTAGTACCAAATGCTAGTGAGACACTGAGTAAAGTTAGAACGTGACAAGAGCGATTTCAGTGGGATGATGGGATCATAGGTTTGAAGTGGACCTCTCAGAAAAGAGAGGGTAGATTGACCAGAAAAATATATTAGAATTGCCAGGCATTGCCAAGGTCCCACTTGAGGTTTGCAGTCATATTTCTGGATTTTGCCTTCATTATCTGGCAGCCTTAACCCTTTTTGTGCCAACCGGCTTCTATTTGTTTTCCACCTAATGCCTTAGCAAATCCAATGGAAAGAAAGAGACATTTTTCCCACGACTGCCAATAAAAATTTGACTGAGGTCTCACCTATCAGACTTCAGCCCTTGCTCAGGCTCGGTCTCATTGCTGTGTTTGGGGGGATGCTGTGCTCTGATTAGCAGGGCTGTGTGTCCTCCCCAGGAGCTTCCGTTGCGGTGGATTCAGCCCCATGAAACACAAGGATATGATGGGGGGAGAGTGGCTTCCCAAAGAAACCGATAGTATATATTACCATGTGAAGGAGGAATAGAAACTGAACAAAACAGCCAATATCCACTTCTGTATATCATTGGCATATCATTTACTGGAAAATTTGCAAGGGTGAGTCAAATGTCATAAGTGACCTCTAAGAACTTTTCTGTTCTAATAATCTTGAATTCCCTAGCTTTCAAACTCCCAAATTGGGCACCTTTGGCTGGGAACAGGAATGATCCCACAGTCATATTATTGATGATTATCATCAATCCTCTGAAATATTCACCAGCTATACCTATTCAATACATAAAAAATAAAATTAAATTAAAAAATAAAAACAGGGTTTGCCTGGTGGCGCAGTGGTTGAGAGTCTGCCTGCCGATGCAGGGTACACGGGTTCGTGCCCCAGTCCGGGAAGATCCCACATGCCGCGGAGCGGCTGGGCCTGTGAGCCATGGCCGCTGAGCCTGTGCGTCCGGAGCCTGTGCTCCGCGGCGGGAGAGACCACAACAGTGAGAGGCCTGCGTACCGCAAAAAAATAAAAAAATAAAAACAGTAAAAAGAGAGAGAGAGAGAGAGGGGTTTGAAAAGGAATTCTGGGCTATTAGCTTTAAGGACCTGAATGACACAAGGCCTTACAAGGAAAACATTGTAAATATGAGTATACTAGAGGTGACTTAAGAGAAGAAAAAATGAAAAACAATTCAAAAGTAACTATGATATACTTCAATGGGAAAAAAAATAAATGTTTTTCTTATTTTACTTATTCCCAATTTAAGTACTTTTTAGTCTAAGGACTAAAACCAAAGTTTACAGTTCTTATAAAAAATCTAATTTACTGTGAGAAACTTGTATATTTGTGTGTGAGGAAAAAACAGGATTAATTTTTTTGGTAAAATGATTAAGCAAAGTATAGTCATTTGGCCTGGTAGGTTTGTATGGATCAAAAGGACAGAGTGATTCATGGCTGTCAACATTGTACATTATCAGAGAAAAAAGACGGGGTAGGGATGAAGAGTAGCAATAGGTCACATTGGTAGCTAAAAGCATTCACAGAAAAGCCAGGTACTACTAGCACCTTTTTCAATTACCATGAATTAATAATTCTAATATTTCTAATAAAAATATGGATCCTATGTTATACCAAGCATAGTACTCTGGCAGGGCAGAATATTAAAATACCTTGGAAATTCACAAGGTAACTTTCTGGGAAGTGTCAGCACATGGTAATAGGAATGGGCATCGGATCAAACTTGGGCAGGCTGCATTTAATTTGTAGCCTCCACAAACAACAGGGTCTTCCTTTTTACAGCCTGTATTCGTCATTTTGAACGGAAGCCTGGAGCTCTAGTTTTCTGCTTCCTGCTTCTAGACCAGCTTGTCAAACACCTCAGGCCAGGAGCCATATTGCTTTCATTATCTTCCTGGGGTGGATCACAGTGTCAAGTGCAGGTGAACATTAAATACTCCCAGATGATGGGAGCTGGGATCACACCTGGACAGCACTGTGAAGCAGACAGAGTTTCCCTTTGGGAGTCCCAGGAGTCCTTTGGGGTTTTTTTGAGAACCTACTCCACTTTCCCTTTTAGGGGACTGGCCTGCCACCTGCCTACTCTCTCACCTACTCTATGGAGCACATGCTGCTGCACCCAGTCCACAACTTCTCAGAACTTCTCTTTGACCCGTGGGCTGCTTCCAAGTCAGCACCAGGACTCCTTGCCCCGGGCTTTCTCTGCATTCCAGAGTGGAAGTGGCAGGGGAATAATGACAACCTCTACCGGCCCATAACCAATGATGGACAGCAGTTGATAATAACCTGGATAAATACTCGATTTTCTTTAGACCTTCCAGCAGGATAACTCTGAGATGGGTTTTACACTGAGTCCCACAGGTTACTGGCTCCCTGACCTTGTCTGTCTCTGTCTCCAGTTCCCTACAGACGTTTCCTGGGATTATCTCCTAAATAAATTACTTGTACCTGGGATTATCTCCTAAATAAATTACTTGTACTGGAATCAAGTCAACTTCTGAGGGCACTGAAATAGACATACTCCAATTAAAATCCGGTATCATTAAATAGTGTAATAAGGTCAATTATACACTACCATGCATTGAAGCCAACATATTTTACCTATTTTGGAATAATTTGTATCTTAAGACATCTGCTTACAGGAATGCAAACTGCCCTTTTATAAAACAGACGTGAGTAAGCAGCTGAACATAAAGCATTTTATAGCAACAAGTTTGTATACAAGGAATAAGCAGTTTCCCATTGTATTCTTCCTACAGAGCCATCTCTGATAATCATCAAACACAAGGTTCAATTACTTAAACTAAGAATAATGTCTTTTGAAGTGGTCAGGTCTCAACAGATCTCAACAATTTCTTCAAGCAGAAACTGGTCCTTTCAAAGAACTCATTGGGGCAGGGGTCCTAAACGTTTCACTTAAGCACAACAATAAGTCCATGGAGGAAGGATTCAACTCAGGTTGAAGGTTTTTGACAGATCTTTAGTCAATCTAATTAATGTGGGCAGTTCATCTGGGCAATTCAGACAAATATCCTAGTTCAGAACCACAAATATCCTAGTTCAGAACCACAAATATCCCAGTGGGTCTCAATCTTAAGTGTGCATCAGAATCACCTGTGCTTATGAAAACAGATTTCTGTTTTACTAGGTCTGGGCTGGGGGAGAGAATTTGCACTTCTAACAAGTTCTCAGGTGATTCAGACACTGTTAGTTGACCACACATTGAAAACCACAGCTGTAGACAATTCTTATATTCTCCTTCCATCTTTAAATTCAATAGGCTCTTCTTCATCTCCTTCAGTAAATACCGCCCAACAGCAGATGTGGGACTCGAGGGACATTGTTCCAGCTAATGATTAAGAACTCTCCAGACAATAGGGGCTTCTTAGATAATGGGTGAATTTCCAGGATGTCCGGCCCCCTTCCGAGAAGGAGGGAGATAACAAAATGTAAAAAAGGTGTCTGTCAAAGACCAATCAGGCAGCT